>NC_039358.1:146100582-146400582 GCF_003573695.1 Papaver somniferum | reverse complement strand
ATCGGAGGATAACTTGTCTACTTGATCCCGGAGATATCTAAGCTCGCCGAGCTACCAGCTGGCAGGCGGACGTTGTCTCAGGACTATGCATCCAAATAAGAACAACATCAACGCTAAGGGAAAGAAGGAACGAACCTATGGCTTCGGAGGACTCAGCAGATAGAGAAGAATCAGCAGCTTTACGCCCGTCCTCAGCAACCTTAGCGGCATTATTAGCTCTCTCGAGTGCCAGAAAACAAGCCTCCAAGGATCTCTGAGTTTTCCTCAGATCATCCTCCAATGAAGATACCCTAGCAAGAGAAGCAACATCACTGGACGAAGGTTGATGCTTGTTAACAAGGGAATATTCTTGATGAGCGCGCTCCAACAGAGAACTCAAGTGAGTACACTTAGCCCTATAGAACTTGAACAGGGTGCAGCCAACATCTATCTGTTTGCAAAGCTACAAACAAAGGAGTGTAAGAATAAATGGAGAATCAAAACAAATTGTGAAGCGGTAAGGAGGAAATCACTTACTGAGAACGCTAAGAGATGGGAAAGGAAATCAGCGTAGTTGTCAATGAAAGCCTCCATCTCTTGGATGCTACCCCTGTAAATTTCACCAAAGCTATGGCAGAAGCAAAGGCAATCCGGGTCAAAGAATAGATCCTTAGCCGCACGATATTGAGCAGACAACACATCCAACTGCGAGCTACTTCAAAGGAGCTATCCATATGATGACGATCAACCTCAGCAGAAAAAGGACCCTTCGAGTTCCGCATAATAGCTTCAAGAATGGCATCATCAGAACTACCAAGACTCAAGCTCTCGGGAAGCTTACCCTTGCTAGACTCAGCAATAACTCCATCAATCTCTTGAGATCGAACATGGGACACGACTATTGAGCCTTCACCACGACGAAGAGACGGCATGGTGGATGAGATGGGAACCGAAAAAAAAAAATTTCGCACCACTTAAGTTCATGTCACCAGCAGAAGGAAGATTGCCCAGTACGGTCCAATCTGGTGACGAAGGCGGAGGTCCTACAGCTTTGCTGACAGGGGCAGTAGAAACAGACTGAGCGCTCCCTAACGGGGTTGGCATAACATTAAAGGAGAAGCTGCCCAGTGAAATCACAACCTTCTTCTTCGACTGAGAGTTTGAACTGCTAACCCTCACCACTGGGGTAACAACCTTAGCAAACGAACCACTTGATTGAAGCGAAGTAGCAGGAGACGAAGGAAGACTCTTGGAAACTACAGCAGCAGCCTCAGTAGCAGCCGAGACAACAGACAATGCTCCGCCAGGGGCAGAAAACAAAGGCACCTTTTGAGACAAAGTAGGAGCTGGAGCTT
Organism: Papaver somniferum; assembly: GCF_003573695.1. Taxonomy (NCBI): domain Eukaryota; kingdom Viridiplantae; phylum Streptophyta; class Magnoliopsida; order Ranunculales; family Papaveraceae; genus Papaver; species Papaver somniferum. The sequence goes on along the minus strand of NC_039358.1, from coordinate 146,399,248 downwards.
GAACACTAACAGTGTTAACAAATGGAGCATCACCACCAGCCACGAGGTTCTCACCCTCCACTGATCCAGCACGGATGGGGCTGGGGTTGCCCTTGGAAAAATCTTCCTCAATATCATCCAAATGAGGGCTGAGGCCAGTATCCTCAATATCTTCCATATATTTATCATCCGTCACATCCTCACCAGCCTTGGGATCTTCATCCGATGCCTCAAGGTCAATAACAGCCTTCAACTTGCCCTTTCTCTTGGAGGACTATGGAAAAACACATGTGCCAGCTAAGGATCAGGGGAAAGATACTAAGTGACTTACAAATACAAAGGTATGGAAATAATCCTTACCTCCGCAGGTGTTGGCGTAGCTGTTTCAGCCGACGCCTTTCTATTCCTAGTCCTGGTGGCTACGAAGTTACCAGCAGAGACCGGAGTAGTCCTAGCAGTAGAACTTGGAGAAGTTCCAGCAGAAGAAGAAGAGGCAGACTACAAAAGAAAGTCATCAGAATATCAAACAAATATATTAAAGCAAAAGCCTTCAAACAGAAACGAAGGTTACCTCATGAGAAGCAGCAGGGTTGAAAACCAAGGATGATATCCATCATACTTCTCAGGCAAGGAGAGAGTTGTACGAGGGATGTGGGGATCTGCGGAAGTAAAACTGTAGGCCCAATGACCCACCACACGAAGAGGAGTACGAGCCCAGCGACCATCATGATCAAGACGGATACGATCAGATTTTGGAAAAGGTAGCCTAGAAGAATAAGGGATAACAGTCAAACCAGTCTTATCGATCTCCTCCAGCAGACGAAGGCTGTTACCTTACCTGAATGGATACGGAGAGGGCCTACACTCCAAGGAAGAAGATTGCTCTTCTGAATAGCATCAGCGTATGTAGCATTGAAGTTGGCGGTATAATCCTCCAGATTAGACCTTTCATCAGCAAAGGGGTCATAAGACTTCAAAGTGGTCTTTCCCTTACTACGGTACCAACTCTCACGAAGGGCATATGCCAGTAGTTACCATATATTGCATAACTCCTCGGACCTGATTTTTGTTCACCAGGTCATCCCTGGCAGACAAATCTTCATAACATAAGGGATCCTTTCTAATGAACAAAGGGAGGAGCATACCTGCGGCCAACTGACCAACACTAATCAGGAGGTTATTCTCATCATAAGTAAAACTCCGGATCAGGGATTCGGTGAGAACATCGGGGCCATTGACAAAGGAGATCTCGAACTTGTGGAGGCGGAAAGACTTGGTGATCTCAGCCAAGGACAGATGGGCGTAGCTATCTTTATCACGAAGTATCAGCCTTGGAAGTTCATAATGAGGAGGAGGAGGTGGAAGATCCTCAACGACAATTTATTCTACCTCTGGATCCGCAACAGCCTCAGGGACAACAACCATCTCAGTACCAGCAGGTACCTCAGTATCCTCAGGGGGTGGAGACGGCTTAGCATCAGGATGGTCCATCCACGAAGGTGGGTCAGTAGACGAAGAGGTTCTTTACCCCTTACGCGTAGGCTTCTTCGTAAGTCTCATAATTCCTAACAGCAGCAGGAAGAATGGCTCATCAACAATGGTGGACTGAAAATCACCGTCGACTCAAAAGCAAATTGGGGGCAAAAACAAGCATACTTTGGGCATGGGTTTTACTAAAACCAACCAAAGGAAGCGGTTTAAACTCATCATAAGACGAAATCAAAGGTTATTCATCACCATGAGTAAGATTGCAGGCGAAGAACAACCATGGCAGAATCATCATCAAAATACGAAAATAAGAGCAAACCCAAGTTCTCATGCAACATGAACAAGTAAAAAAGAATTGAAATTATCATATGCAAGTACGACAAAAACTTCCAACAAATCAGATAAGAGAAGATTGAATCAAGCACGAAGAAATACGAAAAGCAACAGCAAAAGAGCAAAAAGTATCATTTACGTGTATATGATGATCGAGTTATCGAAGGAAAGATCAACAGTTGACGATGGAAGAAAATCTCTGTGAAAGAGATAGAGAGCGACAGTTCGAGAGAGAGAAAACGAGTTAATGAAAATTCCTCCTCTTTATTCTCTTCTTATAGGCGGCTGGAGAATCCAAAAATTTGGATGTCCCGAAATTCAAGGGGAAGTTATTGCATGAAAGGACGTGCGGGGACCACCCAACCGGTACGTGCAAAAATGGCGGCGTTACGGGAGTTTTCTTCCAATCCTACCAAACGGTGTAATATGAAAGAAAAGGGGCAAACTGTGAATACCAATATTCCGCGGAGCACGTGTCATGATCTCAGTGGTCGCATACAAGATAAATGTGTAGCCCTCGCTATACAGGAAAACCCAAGTGACAGAGGATACCTTCGTAGATCTACTTTATCTCTCCCCAAGAAAGGATGTCTCGACGGCTAAGATGAAAGAAGTAAAAGCCTAGTCTATGAAAGAGCAGCTAGCGAAGGGACAGAGGTAGATGACATATCTAATAAGCATTAAAGGCACAAATCTCTTATTTACACGCATAATCAAGGCACTTGGAGAGAGGTGATGTGGCGGAACCAGATTGGAAGAGGCTGGCGGTGAACGAAGGTACAATCTGTACTGAGACTGGGGAGTTCCCCAAGGAACGTGGGTCAGCTTAGGTGGCAGAGTTCGACTGGAGAGAGCACGCGGCGAACGAATGTACCATATGTACTAAAGGTATATCAGGAAACGATGAACCCAGAGGCACCAAAGATATACTTGGAGCAGAAGGGGATATAAATACCAAGCCTCACCAACAAACCAGGGGAATTCAATATCTAGGAGAGAAGATCTAGTCTTAAGCTTATACCTCTTTAATGTTTAGAACTTAAGTAATTACTTCAACTTGGGTTACTCTATTACTTTTGGAAGCATTTAAGATCTTTGTAACCACCATAACTTAATACAAAACAATCACTCATGACCCCGTGGACGTAGACGAAAGTCGGACCACGTAATCTCTTGTGTCTCATGATAACTTAGCAGCTTTTACATTACCTTTGTATTCTTAGTTGTTATTGTGATCTTGAGTACCATTTATTACTTAGCATTATCAGTTAAACAAAGGCATCAATACTACTTAGTATCTGATTTTATGAGCTGTACACATTACGTAAACTACGGGAAAACGAGTAGTCACACCTTCCAATCCTTATTGCTAAATTTAGATAGTGGGTAGCTTGTGTTGTGCTTATACAAGCTATATCGGGAAGTCGTATCCGGGAGACATCTTCGCTGAAGGGGTTTAGCATTATTCATTCTTGAATATACCCGCAAACTAATGTGTCAAGGAAAACTTGTTGAAATTGTGATTCTGCCCTCGTCAAGTTGTTTGTGGTAGAGTTATTTTGATTTAGTTCTTTATGTATTACTTTGATACATCTAATATTGTTATTCATTGTTGCAAGATTCCAATAGAAACTTGGCATGCATATCCTCCAAGTTTCATATCATCTGCGAGTTTGTCCAGTAAACCTTTTTAGCTTTCAATGGAGTTTTCCAATTTAAAAAAAAAAAACAAACAAAAAAGAGTTCAACATCTTTCGCTTGGAGAACATATTATATTATTTATTGGGTTTTTATATTTTGTGTACCATGCACAAAATAAAAGCCAATCATTAGTATTAGTAAATGTAAAAAAATAAAAAACAATAAAAAGATAGTGTGAATTTGCATTGAGAATTAATATTTTAACGGATTCTTTCAATCTCTCTAAAAGTGCAAAATCAACGCTATCTCTCCTATTATTTTTTGTTGTTTACATTTAAAAAAACAGCCATATCCATTTTACCTCTACAATTTAGTCTTAAGCTGAACAAACTCCACTGAAACCTTCATCATTGTTAGCTTTTTGTTGGCACCTAGGTGGATACTGCGTTAGCTTAGCTGCAGACCAGCAGCCTAAACGCGAGGGGCCTGCACGACGAGAAGCTCAACCACGGAGGGCATCCACTAAGGTCCACATGCGTCATAACGAAATCGAAGGAAGTATTTTGGATTTTCCATTTCCCATCGAGGAGGTGATCGAACTCTTAGAGGCATGGGTTCAAGATGATCTTATCAGACTACCATCTCTCAGGCGCCCGCCGACAGAAGCCGAGATGGAAAACCCCAGATATTGCCACTACCCCAGATTTTTTCATCACCTAACCAGTGATTGCAATAAACTAAAACTTATCTTTAAGGAAAAGGTAGAAGAAGGAGAACTTCATCTGGGGAATGAGAGAGTGCATAGAGATCCACTTCCGGTGAGGAATTGCGGGGTCTCTGGGGACTCCGTGCACGAGACTGTACAATCCATGATGCAGCATGTATGCGAAATTCTCTACTTTTCCAAGGCGCAACGTCAAGATATCTTCATGGATCTCAATTGCATCATGTCAGGCAAACGACTTTTTCCTACAACGAAAACCGCGCGAAGAGCCTTAGATCCCTCAGGAAACTATGCTGAAAAACACAACTGGGGACTGCTAACCACGGCCTACCTAAGAGGAATTGAATTCGGTAACAAACTAATCAACGTGGCCTCTAACTTAAACATCACTACCTTCAAAACTCTGAAAGCCGCGGGAATTTTGAAGCAAGAAGCTACCCATTCCCCGTCCGTAATTAAGAGCCCGGAAGGAGAAGCCTTGAACGCGCACGGCTATGTTAACCTCGAGGTCAAGATGGGAGACGCTATAACGCATAGCAAGTTCCACATTGTCAAAGAACTAGGTTACAACATGATCCTGGGGCGTTTGTGGGTATACGACAACAAAGAAAGACTGGGAACATCTCCCTACCGATGTCAACACCCGACAGGATCTCCAACAAGCCGTCCAACCTGTTGATGTGTCAAAAACTTACCAACGGAACTCGATCATCCGGAGAAAGCCCGTTGACGCCGATTCATAGATTCTAGACGCAAGTAAGTCTGGCCGAACGATCTTCTCCCCAACTAGTCATTTCTTCTCTTATTCCATCATGGGGACTCAGTACGATTACCGGCACGGATGTTTTCTAGAGATGTGAGTGGGGCGCTGGGCCATTCAAGCGCTTCTCCAGGAATTTGGAAGTATCAGACGAAACTGATAAAACCAAGATTCAAACGGTTGCACAACACCCGAACCCGTTTCAAATCGGATATATGGTGGTCAAAGCGAACTCGTTTCAAATGGGAAAGATAACGGTGACGATAGTTGTTCGAATTGATTTACCCAAAGAAAAAGAAGATGAGCCGTATCTGGTGGCGTACGTCCTTCTAGGCGGTTATTGCAAGCTCATCAACACCGACAAGCTGGAGGGCGTGATAGTTCACTCGCGATGGCTCGATCTTTTCAATGCCTAAGACGTTGTACCACTTTCTCTTCCAGCACTCTCCTTTTAGTATTTTCTTCAACCATTTCTCTTTCCACTCAATATTTTTATTCCCCGAGATGAATGCATCGTTTGCATTCTTCATTAGGGTTTCGTTTTTCATTTAAAAGCATACTTTTCCTTCCAAATGAGTCTTCTGAATCTCAGGAAAAAAAAGAAAAACAAAAGAGGGCATATACCTAATAAATCCCAAATCATCAAGAAACCATTAAACCGTCACTTATTCAATTATTCAAAGCTCTGAAGGGAATAACGTACGAATAACGAAGGGCAACAACTTATTCTAATAGAATATTTGGGTCTTTCAAATAAGAAGTTTTATTCAAAGATGTGAAACCACAAGCGGGATGCTGATCGACGAAGCCCTAACTTCGGAATACAAAGAGGGTAAAAATGAGTCTGTAAAGCATCGACTACGCAACAAATAGAAACAATAAAAAGGAGAAGCTAGTTATCGAAAGAAGATGCGCTAGCTGCCAACGCCTCGATCAGAGCCCTTTCAAACACTTTCCCCAGCAATCTTTCGGGCAGCAAAGGCTCCACCCGGAAGCCGCATCGGCAGTAGCAACCTCGACATCCCACTCGGAAGATGCCTCAGCAGCAACAACACCCGTCTCCTTCCCAACGTCCGTTTCAACAACCGGCCCAGCATATGCCACCATGACTCCCCCAGTGTCACCAACAACAGTTTCGGCGTCTACTCTGAAAGATGTTTCAGTTTCATTAAATACAACGTCACCTTCCTCGAAAGTCTCCTCAGCAACCTTTAGAGGATAATTTCCCGATTCATCCACATCAGAATCAAGGATTATGATGCCTCCTGGAACAGGGAAGTTACGTGGGCTTTTCCCCGAAAATTTCACAAACTCAGTCTTCTGTCGTTTCAAACGAGAAGCAAAGCGTTCCGCCCTAACACTAGGATGTGAAGAAGTTTTGTTGCACTGAAGTCTTTCAATGCACTGGGGCGCTTCGTCATCTTCTCATTCCGCCTCCATGTTCACCGAAGCTAAGAGGGTCTGAACACGCACCCGCACTTCACCTAGATAGGTAGAAGGTATGTCCCGAATAATTCCACCAGCTTCACGGAACAGAGATTTAACCCTATCTAACGCCTCCTCATGAGAATAAAACTGGTTTTCGCCGACTCCAAAGTTTCTCTCTGAAGAGTTAGAGGTGCGGCTGTCACTGGAAGATCCCATTATGCGCTGTAAAACTAGAGAAGGGGGTAAGTTTTCACCCTGTCTGCACCAGAAACCTACGGCAGAAAGGAGACAAAACAAGAAGAAAACACGAAGATGATACCGGTAAAGAGGATGGACACAATTTAGAAATGATTTGTGCGAACGAAGGATTCAAGGCCATCTTTTATATCCAGCAGAGCGATGAATTCCCGGAAAGGAAAGCCCTCTATTAGCCGTGAATTGAGGCGTGACATAAGGTTTTAATTAAAACCTATTATACTAGCAGAAACAGAAATAAGGAAAAGTCTTATGCCTGGCCATGCGAGCTAATTAGGGTTTGGTGAGAAAACGTGGAGGCACGTGTTTGAGACACACTTTCCCGCGTTGTTGCTTCTCTGACACCAGCAACAAGGTTTGAAAGCAAAATCGGCAACGTAGCACTTTTGGGATTTGGACAAGGAAAGGATTTCCTATTCGAGGTACGCATGGAAAGAGGCAACTGGGCCCGCAGTAGCAAGCCTCACGGTGTTGACATTCCACGGCCAAGCTAAGTCAGGTAGCGCCAAGCCGGCCAAACCAAGCCAAGTCGCGCCAAGCGGCGCCCGAGCCGCACTAAGCCAATCCGCACCGAGCCAAGACGTGCCCAAACCGCGTCGAGCCGAGACGCGCCTCACCAAGCCAAGCTGCGCCAAGCCGCGCCCGAGCCGCACCAAGCCAAATCCATTCCTAGTCACGCCAACAACTTGCTAAGCCAGCACCTCCGAGTGACGACGCAAGTAGAATTCTTGCAAGACCGCCAACGCAAGGATCACGAATTCTCAGAACACTCTCGAAAAGGTTAGACGAATCTTCCTAGCCATCTTTCATGACCCGCTGCTTTGATTTTTGTCCTTATCTGTCACCATCTTATGCTTACCTCACAACAATGCTCCTGTTCCGAGCTAAGCAGGGGACTTAATGTTGATGGTGGTTTTTAGCTTAGGGATAAAATCGTAAAACCGCACATCTGTCATGACATCACTATGATCAATAGCGCATTTATTTAATCAATCAGCGTGCTTGCATAAGAATTACCAGGGTACCTTTTTTTAATACATGTGTCATGTTCCACGGCAGAACCCTTAGTATTAACTGGCATCGCCTCTGTATATGCCTAACCCTAATTCTCTCACCGTGCCAACGACAATCCATGCCAGCCGCACCACCGTACCAATGGAAAACCATGCCATCCAGGTCTATGCGCAAAGGTTGCCAACCATGCCAGCCGCACAACCGTGCCAATGGAAAACAATTCTATCCACGTCTCAGCGCCAAGGCATTCCAACCAAGCCAGCCGCACCACCGTGCCAATAGCAAACCATGTCATCCTTGTCTCTGTGCCAAGGCATGCCAACCATGTCAGCGGCACCACCGTGCCAATGGCAAACCATGCCAGCCACGTCTCTGCGCCAAGGCATGCCAACCATGCCAGCCGCACCACCGTGCCAATGGAAAACCATGCTAGCCACGTCTCTGTGCCAAGGCATGCCAACCATGCCAGCCGCACCACCGTGCCAATGGCAAACCATGCAAGCCACGTCTCTGCGCCAAGGCATGCCAACCATGCCAGCCGCACCACCGTGCCAATGGCAAACCATGTCAGCCACGTCTCCGCGCCAAGACATGCCAACCATGCCTGCCGCACCACATATGCCAAAGCCATGTCGGCCTAAACTATGCCGTTGGCTACCAAACGAAGGGTTGCAACGATTAACGACCACCCTTCCACCTGAGATGCAGATCTCGGCCCTCCAAGTTTGCCACCAAACGCATGGAAAACTTCTGGCCCAAGGCCAAACATCACGATTTTCCCAAAACCCTAATTTTGGTCGCGCCTACTCAATGCCAAAGCCATGCCGGCCTTAAACTATGCCGCTGGCTTCCAAATGAAGGGTTGCAATGATCAGCAGCCACCCTTCCATCTGAGATGCAGATCTCGTCCCCCAAATTTGCCACCAAACGCATGGAAAACTTCTGGCCCAAGGCCAAACACCACGGTTTTCCCCAAACCTTAATTTTGGTCGCGCCTACTTTATGCCAAAGCCATGTCGGCCTTAAACTATGTCGTTGGCTGCCAAACGAAGGGTTGCAACGATCAACGGAAACCCTTCCATCCGAGATGCAGATCTCGTCACTCCAAGTTTGCCACCAAACGCATGGAAAACTTCTGGCCCAAGGCCAAACACCACGGTTTTCCCAAAACCATAATTTTGGCCGCGCCTACTCTATGTCAAAGCCATGCCGGCCTTAAACTATGTCGTTGTCTGCCAAACGAAGGGTTCCAACGATCAACGACCACCCTTCCATCTGAGATGCAGATCTCGGCCCTCCAAGTTTGCCACCAAACGCATGGCAAACTTCTGGCCCAAGGCCAAACACCACGGTTTTCCCAAAACCCTAATTTTGGCCGCGCATACTCTATGCCAAAGTCATGCCCGTCTTTCCTTCGTATCGCTGGCTACCAAAACGAAGGGCCGCAACGATCAACGACCATCCTACCATCTGAGACACAGATCTTAGCCGTCCGAGGTCACCAGCTAATGCGTGGAAACTAGTGGCCCAACGCCAAGCCTTAACTGTGATTGCGCACAAACTACGCCAAGACCCTAGTCTTTAGCCACGCCTAAATCCTAGCTTGCCAGCCATACTTATATGTCGCATGCTATAAACGAAGGGTTGCAATAATCAACGTCTACCCTTCTCTCTGAGATGAGGATCTCAGTCGTTCAAGTTCGCCACCTAACTCACGGCCCAAAGCCAAAATATCACGGTTTGCACCCAAACCCTAATTTGGCCGCGCCTATTCTATGTAAAAGCCACGCCGACTCTACCATGTCCACTGGCATGCCATCATGCTACATGTTTTCACATGAAAACACTCGAGACATCTAACACATGTCACAAACTGGGGGATGCTCATTAGGGTTTTGGTTTGGCCGTTTACAACGTGCGGCGTACACTACTCCTGTTACAAGAAAGTGTCATAAGAATGAGTCGATTAGTAAATGCAAGGAATAATGGTGAAACATTTGTTTCATTATGGAACATCAATTTCAGACGTTACCCGTTACCACCTCCTTCCACTTTACTCAATCGTTTCTATTTCTTACGAGTCCAGAGTACCTTTGGGTTACGACTTGTATAAATAGGTCTTACATATTTCCACAAAACTACAAGTTTTGGTCAGGAGCATACAATACTCAGAAATCACTTGTTCGCTTTCCCATATGTTAGCTTTCACTTTCTGATACAAGTCAAACAACTACTCTTCCAGAATCAACTATTTTGGTCTCAACACTCTCTTCGCTTCCCTCCCCAAAACCAACCCTTCTCCTTCACTTTGTGACCGAAGCAAGTCTGGAACGACTATTTCTTGGTTTAGGCTGGATTCGTACAGATTGATCTCTCGAACCTAATGTATTCCCGAAACCAGCAGAAACTATTTTTACCCTCAAATAGTCACCAATATATAATTCGTCGAATTGGGTAATACTTGCTCAGTTGCTCAAATATCCATCTATCAATATTCAGTAATTCATCTGTAATTTGTCGAATTGAGCAATACTTGCTCAGTTACACGTCAAATTATCAATAATCATTAATTTGTCGAATTGAGCAGTAATTTCTCAGTTGCTCGTCAAATTCTCAATATTCAATAATTCGTCGAATTGAGCAATACTTGCTCAGTCGCTCAAATACTGGTCAGTAATTCATCAATGAATCTACAATATTGACATCAATTCAGAGAACTACATGTTCGATCCATGAATCACTGAGCATTCATCATTCATGCTCGATTCAACAAAACCTAGACTTACTGTCTAATGAGTCAACAACTGACTAATTAATAGACGTCTGTCATGCAGACTCCACGATTCGTGAGACATCAATCACGTCAAATTGGGGGATATCAATTAGGGTTTTGGTCTGGCGGCCTACAGCACGTGGATTCATCCACAACAAGAAATGTGAGTAAGTCGTGTCAACGGTTGAAGGAGTTAGCAAAGTAGTAGGTAAATGATCAACCAAGTCTCCGAACAATCTGGAACTAGTTTCAGCACGATCTCCCACTTTCCACTCTTTAACTCAAGAAACCGTCACACTTACAGGGATCAAGGTGCTCACGACTCTGAAAATATAAATAAGTCTCTGAATCCATGATTAAAAACAACGAATGATCACTAGCTATCAGCAATTATCGAATTTATCGAGTAACTACTCTCAAGAATTCATCAATCTATCAGAACTTATTCGAACTCACCAGTTCACCAAAAATTGCAGAACCTTAAACACATCCACAATCCTTGATCATCACTGATCCACACAATTCTCAGCTTCCCTCCTACAGATCAACCCATCTCCCTCTTTGCGACCGAATTGACTCTGGAACGACCATTGACTTGGTTTAGGCCGGAGTCCTACAGATTGATCTCTTGAAGCTAATCACTCCCTTTGCAGTGCATCTGTGTGAGGTTAAGCAGTTTGCTCGGTTGAAGAGTCTCGGCAACACGCTCGTCTCTTCACTTCCCTAAAAAACCAGCGAATCGTTTTTCCCCATCTACAGATTGGCGACCGCAGTGGGAGATTAATCTCTCGGTTGCAATTTCACATTTTCACAAGATTGATAGTCTTAGGTCTGGGTTAGTCACAAATCCCGACACAAACAACGTTAGCACTAGCAACAATGGTGGTACTCTAGAAACTATTCTTGCTTCCAACATCAGCGCTGGTGACACCATTCCTCCTCAAACCAACATTGGAGACAATCCCATCTTCGGCTGGTCTCCCAAAGAAATCAGAGAAAATCCGCATACCATAGCTGATCTCATGAAGGTGCAAGAGACTCTTGCCAAAAATCAGATTGACACGGCTGCAACACAGAAAAAGCTATGCAATTATCTCAAAAATCTCACTGACAAGATGACATAGAAAACTCGGGACAAAGGAAAAGGCAAAGAAACATCTTCGCCTGTTGATCCTGAAGTCACTCTGATCCATGTAGTAGATGATAATGAAGTCCACAAGGCTGCAGATAATCCACCAACAAAGAAACCCGCATGCTTCATCACTCGCGAGGACATGAAACGCTTCATAGCGGATCAAGGAAAAAACAAAGCATCATCTGTTCACCGTTATCAACCTCCATATCCTGCTGTTACGTAAAGAATTCCTCTCCCGAAGGACTACACTTTCCCAACATTGTACAACAGAACAGGGAATGCTCGAGAACACGCTTGTCGATTCATGGAATTACTAAGAGAGCATGAACACAACATAATGATACCAATCTACAGAACTTCATGAAGCAGGAAAGCGATCAGCAACTACCGCGCATGCTTTACTGTAAAGAGAAATACCTAGACTGAGAACCTCGTGATACTCAGCGTCTCTTCAATTGACAATATAACCTCCAACCTTCCATGAACATTGTTGCTGAAGGAAGCAAAAGGAAAGCCGAAGAACCATAGAAAAAGCACACTTCTCCAATCTCTCGGGATCCTTCGGAAGCGCAAAGAAAGGATAACCAATCCTGAAATGCACAAACCTCAACCCTGAACCTTCATCCACAAACAAGGAGATGCACGACTTGGGACTGCTTACCAGTTCGTCTCAGAGGAAACGAATTCGAAAGAATGTTGATCGATGTTGACACCGTCATCAACATCGTTCCACTGAAAACCCTCAGAGCCGCTTGCATCACTCGACAAGAAGCTACTTGTCATCCCATTATTAGAGCACTTGGAGAAATTTCGAACTTTGACGAGGTTGAAGCAAGAACCTGCAAAAGATGCATAAACATTCGTCAATAGATTCCGCACTCAGGCAAGTCTCATTCCTTCCATGTCTATGTCATTTATTTCCTCACATGTTATTCTAGCATGGGGACACAATTCTGTTATCAACACTGCAATACGTCATGAATGGTATCTTCACCACATTAGTATTTCACCAAGTGGTTGAATCTGACACCGTTTCGAATCGAGCATCTCACCGAGACATTCACTACTGAGAGATGACGGAAGCATTGAACAAAACACTTTGGGAATTTCTCCATAGACTTGTAGGAACGTCCACGAGTATCAGAAATCTCTGATGTCTGCACAAGTGTTGAATCCCGCTATCACAGCGGAATGCCGAATCAACAGAAGATACACGGGCCGAGACAATCAAGCCTAAGAAATTCGACACTTCAGCGCTCAAGCATATAAGAAACCTTTGAATTGTACTCTCAATCAAAGAGTACACCTTCGATAATAACTCATCTAGATTCAGCAAAGTATCTCGACGTGACACACTGGTTCAACACCGACACAATCAAAGTATAGGAGGATTACAATCGATAAGCCTTCACTATCCCATGATAAGACTTTTTAAGCAAATGCAACATCATTCATCAATGGATGCTACAAACTCCTTCAACTCTGCTAAGTGAATGAGGGATGCACCAGGGACTTGATTTTATTGGAAATATCACTTCAATATATTTCAATAAATGTTATCCACATAACAAGCCATTGCAACCTGATGTGATTCTATGAAACGTCGTCAAACGGAACCTCTCTACATCACATGCCCCTGCACGACTGGGGAACTTCCTCTCTTCACCAATAATATCCAGAATGAAGTTTTTTGTTGCTATCTACCGCGCAACAATATCGATTGCAAGAAGAGCACGCTTCGTCAACATGCTTCTTATTTACAATGATTTCCTCCTGGGTATATCGACAATAATTATTTTATTATTTCATTCAATGAGATGCCACGATCACCTGCACGAAAGAGATACTGACATCGACTTCTTCATCAGTGCTGGATTCCTGAATTGTTTGTCCGGGAACAAGTTGAAGACCGTCATGGAGCAAAAGTCTGAAAATAAATAACAAACCTTGGTCTCGTGATCCTAATTGCACGGGCAGGGAAAAGTCATGACACAAGGAGCGCTAACAACCCACCAAAGAAACGGCTGGGGACTGCACGTCATCCTGTCGTCCTTACTGCTGGATTCCCTGCTCCTGTAGACTTTCTTCCATTTCCGTGGAGTCTACATTGATTCGGGATCTCATTATTCGATCATCCTATGGTAAAACTAATGAAATAACCAGAAGTACAACTCAGTATGAAGGATCTCTCACCATCACTCATAGGTCCCAGAAGTACCATTTCTAAAAGTTGCATCCGTAGAGATGTCATCTCTGGAAACACCATCTTTGGAATTATTGTTTATGGATGAAAACTATTCCTGCTGAATTTGGTAATTTGGGGTGTGTGGATGAGGAATGAATCTAAACCCTAAACAAATGCACTGCACGGGAGTGCTTTGTGATTCGAGAAATAAATCTGTACAATTCTGGCTTAAACCAAGAAATGGTCGTTCCAGACTTGCTTCAGTCACAAAGTGAAGGAGATGGGGTTGATCTTAGAGAGGGAAACGAAGAAAGTGTTGAGATTGTGAAGGTGTTGGCTATGTACGACTTGTATCAGAAAGCTGAACTAGCTTGCAGAATATAAGCTATCAGTTCCGGTGTTTGAATACGGTTGTATCAACACTTGCTTCTGTTGTCTTGTCTTGAAAAATAGGGCGGAGAACCTATTTATACAAGTCTTTGAGCCTGAACCTCGTATCTCGTGGGAAGTGGAGAAAGTGGAGTGATGGGGTAGTGGAGTCATGTGTTAGTGTTACACGATTAGTCTTGCCCACTTCTCCCATCATCACTAACCGTCCATGACTTCCTGACACGTTCTTGTGATGGCGCGTTGCACGCTGCACGCTGTAAACCTCCAGACCAATACCCCAGTATGTATCCCCCAGTTTGTGACGTGATTGATGTCTCGAGTGTCTGGATCGTGGGACCCACAGAAAGTAGCATGTAATGCTAGATTAGATAACTAAGTGTTTAGGAAGTCGATACTTGTGAAGTATCGTGTGTATTCTATGCAGGTACTGCATCGAGTATATTCAACATGTGTGAAGCATCGTTGTTTGAGCGTCTCAAAATAGCTTCATGTCCATCCTACTTCATGTGATGGTTTGGAGGTTGGGAAAGCAAGTCCTCCCTTGGCCGACCACATGGTGTGACAGGTGGTGATCACCATGACGCCTCACTGACCAATCAACTCCTGACCAAGGTTGTATAGCCAAGCCGGTGAAGTTGGACGGACGAGATGATCTTTGAGACACTCATCTGCGACCGTTAGTGGAATTAGGGTTTTGGAAGAGTGCGCAAGCACCACTTTTCAGCTTGGTCTAATCCAAGCTTGGGACACGATTTTGGCATGGCCGATTGGGTATATGTGTATACGGCATGCCGGTGTACATGCCCATACCTTGTTGTCACGTGAAAGTGTAATCTGGATCGCTCAATTTGTCCGACAAATAGGAGCGGTCAGGATTGATTTACGACAGAAGTTTGGTGCCGCAAATGCCGTGCGCCATGCCTTCTTCAGGCGCGCGTTTCGAGGCCACCAAGCTTGGTCGGTCCCGGCTGATTGGTTCGGCGTGTAGGTGATAGGCTGGTGTTCACGTCTATACCTGACTATCCCATGGAAACGTGATCTAAGCCACTCAATTTGTCCGGTGAAGTTGAGTGGTCGAGATCAGTTCGTGATTGGGAGGTGTGACCACGCCAGTTTGCGCATGTGAATCGAGGCGACCAGGCATGGTATACCTTGGTCGATCGGGTGTGGAGATAGATGGGTCAACAGTGATCATGTTGATGCTCACTGGACTTTCTCAGTCGACTTATAAACCCTCCATTCGATCAGGAGAAAACGGACGCTCACTATCAATGTAAACCCTAATTAGGGTTTTTCCGGCCGTGCGGCATGCCCATTTTGGGCGTACGGTTTGGAACGACCAACTGTGGTTGGTCTTGACAGACTGGTCGTGTTTGTAGGCGGGCCCGTGGTGATTTTGTTGACATGGTATGGTCCCTTTGAATCTACATCTACACCGTCCATCTATGCATGCGAAGATGGATGGTTGAGACTGATTTGTGACTCATGTAATGTGCCGCAAACCCTAATTTAGGGTTTCACATCCATATTGCTTTGGCTGGACGTTTTTGCAAGCTATGCTTCCCTTTTTGGGGGCCGACCATGCGGGGTCTGCATTTGTCCGGTGTTGAATGCTCCAATACCTGCTTGAGGGTTATGGATCCGACTAAGACATCCAATCATGCTGGTGAAGTTGGATGGTCATGATTGTTTTGACACTGATATGGACAGTCCAGATGCTCGATCGGGCTAGTATAACACTCCGAGAGTTATATCCTGTACGGGTATTTCGTACATGCCTCCTTATTTAATGCTTGGAGATTTGTGTTGCTCTGCTGAGAGCGATCACTCAGTCGTCATGCCGCACCAATAATGAGAATGGAGTAGTACAGGAAATACAAGGCTGGTCATGCATTAATTGATAATGCTATAAGTTTTCAATGGACAAGTATTCTCTATTTTATCAGTGGCTTTATCCTTTGTAAGATGTTAGCGCATAATTTCGGCTTTTACAATTTTAGCCTTAAATGAAAATCCACCATCAACATTAAGTCCCCTGCCTAGCACATAATGGTTACATTATTGTGGGGCAGGTATGAGATGGTGACATACATATGTGAGAAAGACGGGAAAATAGAAACTTACCCGGAAGAACTTTGACATACCGCTAGTAGTTTCCCATGGTTACGCCATCGTGCAAGCATGGAATCCTTTGGTTGGACCGGTTTCCTTCCTTGGGTGTTTGAATCAAAATAGGAATCCTTTTCCTATTAGGATTCTTCCAATTTTTGTTTATAAAGGGGCCGACCCTTTTTTTTTTCTCATGAATATTTTTTTTTGGAGCTCCCTTCTCTGTCCGCAACTTCTGCCGCCGATCACGCCGCCCGTCGCCGCCGCCGCCGTCCGTCCGTCCGCAACAAGGTAAGCATTCCGTTTTTTTTTTTTTTTTTAAGGAAAAAACCCTAATTTCTTAGGAAAACCTTTTGCAAGATATATCATGATTATTTCTTGCACCGAAATTGATAGCAAAAACTCCCGATATTTTCTAGGATTGCTTGGTCGTGAATCCATGAATACGTTGTTTTTGCTTCCTTTTCATCGTTGCATGAAAACCTAGCTTTTTAGGTTGTAGCTTGGAAAAAAATTTGGCTTGAATTTCGTAAACACGATTCCCATGAGTATAAGAAAACCGTGTTATAATACGTGCACATGAACGCGACCCCACCATGCGTGTTTGATTGAACGTAGGTCCCACCGCATATGCCTGACTGAAAGTCGACCTCATACCATCCTTGTGTCCTCGACCAACACCGGCTTTGTGATTTGAGTAATACCAGTCTTGTATTTACTCGTGGCTTAATACCAGTCTCGCTTGAATCCAATACCAGCCTTGTGACTTGATGAATGCCGGACTTGTGACTTGATCAATACTGGACTTGTGACTTGATCAACACCAGCCTTATGACTTGACTTCTTTGCTGACGTGACCCGATACCTGACTTTGACGTTGACCAATACCGGACTGATGTGACCAGTCTTGTCTTCACGTGAACCCATGTCAGTGACCTTGACCGGTCTTGGCTGCTATGACTTTATACCAGCCTGATTGCTTTCCCGCTTTGTGTACTTCAAAGTGAATGTGTTTCCTGTCGAGTGTGACTATACATCCCATGCCTTTTCATACAAGTACTGATTCTCTTGTCTTTTGTAGGATAAACAAAAGACTCTTGTTGAAATGTCTTCTAAGGATAATGTTGGTGCCAAGTCAGGGATTGTTGACAGCCTCAAAAATATGCCGAATATAGATGATGATTTGTTCACCGTGCCTTTTCCGAACATTAGGAAACATCCTAGTCACAAGATAGTCCTGCTCTCTGGTTCACAAAATATGGAAGCTGATCCATCCTCTTCTTCAGCACTTGTGATGAGGTTTTGTCTTCGAAGAAATGAATATCCTCCTTCACCTATTGACTTTAAGATTTGTCATACTCCACTGGGTTCTTACGAAGGATGGATGAGACGCATGCTGAGTAGTAAGAGTATTAAAGCTAATTTGATCAAAGCGCAAATCCTCAATGCAGTCATGGCATCTGCTTCTCTTGAAGTTAAGAAAGATGTTGCAGGCTTGATCATTTTCATTTCTAGGTGGCTCCCTTCTACTCATACATCCATATGTCGGTGGGGAGAGTTGAATATCACTTTGGAGAGCGTATACACGTTGATGAACTTTCCTATCGTCGGAAGCTTCTTTTACAGGTTTTCTGTTGCAGAACATCGCAATTATGATGATATACTTCGAAAGGCGGCAGAATTCGATGATCTGGATAAGGAGGAGAAGAAAGATTTGAGATGCTTTTACACTTGGTGGGTGTCATAGTGGTCTCCTGCAGACCCGAAACCAGGTCAGGAGTTGGAAGACGAGCTTAGCGTGATTGCATTCCTGTCTTTGTGGCTATCCAGAGACATATTTGACGATGGTTCTGGAAAGAAGACCATAAGAGGTGACCTTGTTAGGTTTTCCATAAGGCTGGCAAAAGGTGAGGTGCTTCCCCTAGGCACCTTGTTCCTTGGATCACTGTATTCTCATCTGGACGCCTTAACAAAAGACATGCATGTTTCCAACGGGTACAAGAAGGTAGAGTCGCATATCCACATCGATTTTCTTCAGGCGTTTTTGTGGGAACATTTCAAAAGTTATGCTCATGTTCCTGCAATTTCGCTCAGCAGTTTGTATGGTGGTTCGAGAATACTCCGTTGGCAGAAGAGAAGTCTCAAAAACGGTGTGAAGCTCGTAGATGTCTTCGACAATGTGTCCTCTATAGATTTTCGTCCATGGGGGTCAATCCATCCTTCCATTGTTCATCCAAAGACTTTTGCTACTGTTCCTGATGTCGTGTTGCGTACTGATGTTGAAACCGCAAGTCTTGGAGAACTCATTTACTTGCGAAGCTGCACTCCGTGATATGTCCCGTCTTTATTTGACGAAGGATTTACTGTGACTCCATACAATATTGACAGGGCTGCTCGACAAATGGGATTTAACCAGGGTGTTCCATTCTTTCGTCCGTTGGAGGCTGCAAAAGAACTTTTCCCGGATATTCTTAATGCTGACGCCTTTTCATCAGTGCAGAGCCTTCCTTTCTTTCCTATCGGAAGAAAACCAGTGGTAACCGACAGGTATAAGGAATTTTGGAGGGAACAATTGTTAACCTTTCAGAAATTCTCGGAGGAGGTTGTGACAGATTCCCGCGGCGAACCATCTGCTGACGTTTTGAAGGAGCATCTTCGGTTGAAACCACTCCCAGGTAAACGAACCAGAGCTGATGACTGCAGTCCCCAAGCTGGAATGAGGTCTAAGAAGAAGGCATGTGGTTCGGTGATCCTCAATTCCTCCAATATGCAGGTATTTTAAATTTCTTTTTGTTTGATCCCTTGGTTTCTTTCTTCCTTAGAAACTTTCACTAAAGGTAATCGTTTGTTGGCGATCAAATAATCTCGAAAGAAAATGCTTTCGCAAGACTGACTCGTAGTCATAACGAGAGGTCTGGCGATACTGGTCTTCATGGGAAGTTTGGCGATGCCGGTCTTCATGAGAAGTCCGGCGAGGCCTTTAAGGAGAGGTCTGGTGATACTGATCCTCTTCAAGATAATGACAAAGATGGTGCAAGCATGAAGAAATGGAATGCCTCCCCAAGTGGTAACCTTAGTGAGCTTGTAGACGAGGCCGTGACAGAAATCAACATTCAGAGTGAAGTGGACATCTGGAGGAATACAGGAGAGGTAACATCTGCTAATGCTGAGGTGGATCCCCTTAAAGATCTTCCTGAGCAGGTTCCCATTGATAAGGCAGTCATGGTGACTTCTTCTGAAAGGCCTCTTGTAGCTGACAAGGTTCCTGATGAAGCATTGGCAAGGAAAACTGTTGTTCTTGGGGATATCTTCGATCCTCTATTTGATGTCCCTCGTCCAGGTCATGTGTTGGTTGGGGGGTTCAGTGTGCCGTCTCAGTTCGAGGAGTTGTACACGGCGATATGGAAGAAGCATGGCCACATTGCTACAACCACGAAGCTCAAAAGTCGCCTTGCATTAGTCAATCACGTCCAAGAAGCTTTATTCTCCATTCAAGGAATGAGCGTCACGACCGGTCGCAGTGTTTCTGAGGAGGTGATTGAAGACTGGAAGTACCATCGGGACGTGTTTGTGCAGTACAACTTCAACGCTCCTTGGTTCTTCAAAGGGTTATCTGAAATCCAGGAGCTTCAGAAATTGAAAGACGAAGATCCTTCTGCAGACTGTATTGCTCGCCAGGAAGAAGAGGTTAAAAAGTTGTCTAAGGAGTTGAAGCTGAAACAGGCCGCACTCCAAAGGATGAAAGCTGCTCTTGCTCAGAAGGATGAGTTGTTGCTGAAGGACTTTCCTTGACGGATTCGTACCGCCTACTTGTGTTCTTTCTATAGATTCCTTTGAGTGATTGTGAGGATTTCCTTTCACAATTTGATTTCAGGTTTTGAACTAATAGGTGGTTGAATTGGTTCATTTTGAGATAGTTTTGTGAATGACTTTTCTGAAAGAGATTTATTCTAAATGGAATTTATATCTTGGTTATGAATGATAGCACATGTCATATGAAATTGCAAATATCATACGAAAGGTAAGTATGAAAGGGAAACAAACATGGTGTTTGGTTATCAAATCTCTTTCTCATGTGTGGGATGTAAAGTCCCCAGTAAATTCTAAAACTATCTTTCTCGTAAAATTGTTTGATAGAACTTACTTGCTCTTTGGAGTCTCATTTGTACGAAGCTGAATCTTCCCGAGCAACCTCTTGAAAGAAACTGTACGCATTAATTTCCAGAGAGGCAAGGCAACTCCTCCGAATTAAGCTTCTCCTGAAGGATGCGCTTCAAGGCGTTGCATTCACTGGTAGGGTGATGAAGGAATCGATGATAATGACAGTACCTCGGGTCTGTCATTTCTTGATTAGTCGGCGGACGCCACACGGAAGGCAGTTGCACTTCTCCAACTCGTACCCATGCCTCCAGCAATTCCAATATCTTCTCCATTGGAAGCGGGAAACGTGGATATCTTGAGTCTAGCTTCTCTTGCGTTGGTGGACGTCGTGACATCTCTCTGTGATTTTGATATGGAGCACTCTTCGGAGATGGAGTTGGTAAACCAGCATGTGTCATCATATCTGCGGCTCGCTTAACTGGGTGACGGAATGCGGAAGGCATTGTAATATCACTGCTGAGTGAATGAGTTGAATGCTCCCATCCTCCACACTCGCGCGTCCTTTGGTTGATTTTTCCCTCCTCGAGCATTTCTTCACTTGGCTGAAAGGTCGTTATGGATCGGGAAGTTTTCTGAGCTTCGGTAAGAGTCTTGACATATAAATCTTCCAGTAAGGCTCCATAAGCTGCAGGCTCCATTTCTTTATCCGGCAGATGTGGCATCCCGAACAAGTCTTTTCTTCTACGGAGTTGTCTCGAGTCTCCGTCGCCAGCTGGACCATGTTGTTCGTCTCTTCTGAGTCCCCTGTGGATACGCTCTCTGTCTGCATCTACGCTGGTAAAGGCATGACTTCTAGATAAGGATTCAGCGTTTCTTTCACTGTCTGGGTAAATGCTTGCCGATCCTTCTTGTAATTGAGCTGCTATATCATTCAAAAGGCGGAATGTTTCGCTCTGCCTTCTAGCGATACCAGCTTGATTTTCCAGGACATCCTCCAGCATTCTAGCCACACTTTCCATGATACCTGAATCATCTATGGTTTCCGGAGAATCTAGCGCGCGAGGATACATCGTGAGATGATGACCGAGATAAAACCCAAAAATGGATAGGTTTATGATTGAATAAGACCCAAGATCTATCCCAAGATTGAGAAGGTAGGAACGAATATTGAGAATCCAATTTTGCAACCGAGAGATTAATCTCCCACTGTGGTTGCCAATTGTTTATGGGTGAAAACTATTCCTTCCGAATTTGGTAATTTGGGGTGTGTGGATGAGGAATAAATCTAAACCCTAAACAAATGCACTGCACGGGAGTGCTTTGTGATTCGAGAAATAAATCTGTACAATTCTGGCCTAAACCAAGAAATGGCCGTTCCAGACTTGCTTCGGTCACAAAGTGAAGGAGATGGGGTTGATCTTAGGGAGAGAAGCGAAGAAGGTGTTGAGATTGTGAAGGTGTTGGCTATGTACGACTTGTATCAGAAAGCTGAACTGGCTTGCATAATGTAAGCTATCAGTTCCGGTGTTTGAATACGGTTGTATCAACACTTGCTTCTGTTGTCTTGTCTTGTCTTGAAAAATAGGGCGGAGAACATATTTATACAAGTCTTTGAGCCTGAACCTCGTATCTCGTGGAAAGTGGATAAAGTGGAGTGATGGGGTAGTGGAGTCGTGTGTTAGTGTTACACGATTAGTCTTGCCCACTTCTCCCAGCATCACTAACCGTTCATAACTTCCTGACACGTTCTTGTGATTGCGTGTTGCACGCTGCACGCTATAAACCGCCAGACTAATACCCCAGTATGTATCCCCCAGTTTGTGACATGATTGATGTCTCGGGTGTCTCGAGTGTGTGGATCGTGGGACCCACAGAAAGTAGCATGTAATGCTATATTAGATAACTAAGTGTTTAGGAAGTCGATACTTGTGAAGTATCGTGTGTATTCTATGAAGGTACTTTATCGAGTATATTCAGCATGTATGAAGCATCGTTGTTTGAGCGTCTCAAAATAGCTTCATGTCCAGCCTACTTCATGTGATGGTTTGGAGGTTGCGCAAGCAAGTCCTCCCTTGGCCGACCAGATGGTGTGGTAGAGTGACGGGTGGTGATTACCATGACGCCTCACTGACCAATCAACTCCTGACCAGCGCGGTATATCCAAGCCGGTGAAGTTGGACGAACGAGGTGATCTTTGAGACACTCATCTGCGACCGTTAGTGGAATTAGGGTTTTGGAAGAGGTGCGCAAGCACCACTTTTCAGCTTGGTCTAATCCAAGATTGGGACACGATTTTGGCATGGCCGATTGGGCATGTGTATAGACGACATGCCAGCGTACATGCCCATACCTTGTTGTCCCGTGAAAGTGTAATTTGGACCGCTCAATTTGTCCGACAAAGAGGAGCGTTCAGGATTGATTTACGACAAAAGTTTGGTGCCGCAAATGTCGTGCGCCATGCCTTCTTCAGGCGCGCGTTTCGAGACCACCAATCATGGTCAGTCCCGGCCGATTGGTTCGGCGTATAGGTGATAGGCTGGTGTTCACGTCTATACCTGACTGTCACATGGAAACGTGATCTAAGCCACTCAATTTGTCCAGTGGAGTTGAGTGGTCGAGATCAGGTCGTGATTGGGAGGTGTGACCACGCCCGTTTTGGCGTGCGAATCGAGGCGACCAGGCATGGTATGCCTTGGACGATCGGGTGTGGAGATAGATGGGTCAACGGTGATCATGTTGATGCTCACTGGACCTGATCAGTCGACTTCTAAACCCTCCATTCGATCAGGAGAAAACAGACGCTCACGATCAATGTAAACCCTAATTAGGGTTATTTCCGGCCATCCGGCATGCCCACTTTGGGCGTACGGTTTGGAACGACCAACTGTGGTTGGTCTTGACCGATTGGTCGTGTTTGTAGGCGGGCCCGTGGTGATTGTGTTGACATGGTCTGGGCCCTTTGAATCTACATCTACACCGTCCATCTATGTCTGCGAAGATGGATGGTTGAGACTGATTTGCGACTCATGTAATGTGCCGCAAACCCTAATTTAGGGTTTCACGTCCATATTGCTTTGGCTGGACGTTTTAGCAAGTTATGCTTCCCTTTTTGGGGGGCCGACCATGCGGGGTCCGCATTGGTCCGGTGTTGAATGCTCCAATACCTTCTTGAGGGTTATGGATCTGACTAAGCCATCCAATCATGCTGGTGAAGTTGGATGGTCATGATTGTTTCTGAGACTGATATGGACAGTCCAGATGCTCGATCGGGCTAGTATAACACTCCGAGAGTTATATCCTGTACGGGTATTTCGTACATGCCTCCTTATTTAATCCTTGGAGATTTGTGTTGCTCTGCTGAGAGCGATCACTCAGTCGTCATGCCGCACCAATAATGAGAATGGAGTAGTACAGGAAATACAAGGCTGGTCATGCATTAATTGATAATGTTATAAGTTTTCAATGGAGAAGTATTCTCTATTTTATCAGTGGCTTTATCCTTTGCAGGATGTTAGCACATAATTTCGACTTTTATAATTTTAGCCTTAAATGAAAATCCACCATCAACATTAAGTCCCCTGCTAGCATATAATGGTTACACTATTGTGGGGTAGGTATGAGATGGTGACATACATATGTGAGAAAGACAGGATAAAGTAAGTTTATTCGGAAGAACTTTGACCGACCGCTAATAGTTTCCCATGTAAATGCCTCCGTGCAAGCATGGAATCCTTTGGTGGACCGGTTTCCTTCCTTGGGTGTTTGAATCAAAAGAGGAATCCAATCAAAAGAGGAATCCTTTTCCTATTAGGATTCTTCCAATTTTTGTTTATAAAGGGGCCGACCCTTTTCTTTTTTCTCATGATTTGTTTTTGTTTGGAGCTCCCTTCTCTGTCCGCAGCTTCTGCCGCCGATCACGCCGCCCGTCGCCGCCGTCGGGGCTCGCCGCCGTCGTCGTCCGTCCATCCGCAGCAAGGTAAGCTTTCCGTTTTTTTTTTTTTTTTTTTAGGAAAAATCCTAATTTCTTAGGAAATCCTTTTGCAATATATATCATGATTAGTTCTTCCACCGAAATTGATAGCAAAAACTCCCGATATTTGCTAGGATTGCTTGGTCGTGAATCCATGAATACGTTGTTTTTGCTTCCTTTTCATTGTTGCATGAAAACCTAGCTTTTTAGGTTGTATCTTGGAAAGAAATTTGGCTTGAATTTCGTAAACACGATTCCCATGAGTATAAGAAAACCGTGAACGCGGCCCCACCATGCGTGTTTGATTGAACGTAGGTCCCACCGCATATGCCTGACTGAAAGTCGACCTCATACTAGCCTTATGTCCTCGACCAACACCGGATTTGTGATTTGAGTAATACCAATCTTGTATGTTTTCGTGGCTTAATACCAGTCTCGTTTGAATCCAATACCATCCTTGTGACTTGATGAATGTCGTACTTGTGACATGATCAATACCGGACTTGTGACTTGATCAATACCGGACTCATGACTTTATTAACACCAGCCTTATGACTTGACTTCTTTGCTAATGTGGCCCGATATCTGACTTTGACGTTGACCAATACCGGACTGATGTGACCAGTCTTGTCTTCACGTGAACCTATGTCACTGACCTTGACCGGTCTTGGATGATATAACTTTATACCAGCCCGCTTGCTTTCCCGTTTTGTGTACTTCAAAGTGAATGTGTTTCCTGTCGAGTGTGACTATACATCTCATGCGTTTTCATACAAGTACTAATTCTCTTGTTTTTTGTAGGATAAACAAAAGACTCTTGTTGAAATGTCTTCTAAGGATAATGCTGGTACCAAGTCAGGGATTGTTGACAGCCTCAAAAATATGTCGAATATAGATGATGATTTTTTCACCGTGCCTTTTACGAACATTAGGAAACATCCTAGTCATAAGATAGTCCTGCTCTCTGGTTCACAAAATATGGAAGCTGATCCATCCTCTTCTTCAGCACTTGTGATGAGGTTCTGTCTTCGAAGAAATGAACATCCGCCTTCACCTATTGACTTTAAGATTTTTCATACTCCACTGGGTTCTTACGAAGGATGGATGAGACGCATGCTGAGTAATAAGAGTATTAAAGCTAATTTGATCAAAGGCAAATCCTAATTGCAGTCATGGCATCTGCTACTCTTGAAGTTAAGAAAGATGTTGCAGGCTTGATCACTTTCATTTCTAGGTGGAGCCCTTCTACTCATAAATCCATATGTAGGTGGGGAGAGTTGACTATTACTTTGGAGAGCGTAGCCGCGTTGATGAACTTGCCTATCGCCGGAAGCTTCTTTTACAGGTTTTCTGATACAGAACGTCGCAATTATGATGTTATACTTCGAAAAGAGGCAGAATTCGATGATCTGGATAAGGAGGAGAAGAAAGATTCGAGATGGTTTTACACTTGGTGGGTGTCGGAGTGGTCTCCTGCAGACCCGAAACCAGGTCAGGAGTTGGAAGACGAGCTTAGCGTGATTGCATTCCTTTCTTTGTGGCTATCCAGAGACATATTTGACGATGGTTCTGGAAAGAAGACCATAAGAGGTGACCTTGTTAGGTTTGCCATAAGGCTGGCAAAAGGTGAGGTGCTTCCCCTAGGCGCCTTGTTAGTTGGATCATTGTATTCTCATCCGGACGCTTTAGCAAAAGACATGCATGTTTCCAACGGGTACAAGAAGGTAGAGTCGCATATCCACATCGATTTTCTTCAGGCGTTTTTGTGGGAACATTTCAAAAGTTATGCTCCTGTTCCTGCAACTTCGCTCAGCAGTTTGTATGGTGGTTCGAGAATACTCCGTTGGCAGAAGAGACGTCTCAAAAACGGTGTGAATCTCGTTGATGTCTTCGACAATGTGTCCTCTATAGATTTTCGTCCATGGGGGCCGATCCATCCTTCCATTGTTCAGCCAAAGACTTTTGCTACTGTTCCTGATGCCGTGTTGCGTACTGATGTTGAAATCGCAAGTCTTGGAGAACTCATTTACTTGCGAAGCTGCACTCCGGGATATGTCCCGTCTTTATTTGACGAAGGATTTATTGTGACTCCGTACAATATTGACAGGACTGCTCGACAAATGGGATTTGACCAGGGTGTTCCATTCCTTCGTCCGTTGGAACTTTTCCCGGATATTCTTAATGCTGACGCCTTTTCATCAGTGCAGAGCCTTCCTTTCTTTCCTATCAGAAGAAAACCAGTGGTAACCGACATGTATAAGGAATTTTGGAGGGAGCAATTGTTAACCTTTCAGAAATTCTCGGAGGAGGTTGTGACAGATTCCCGCGGCGAACCATCTTCTGATGTTTTGAAGGATCATCTTCGGTTGAAACCACTCCCAGGTAAACGAACCAGAGCTGATGACTGCAGTCCCCAAGCAGGAGTGAGGTCTAAGAAGCAGGCATGTGGTTCAGTGATCCTCAATTCCTCTAATATGCAGGTATTTTAAATTTCTTTTTGTTTGATCCCTTGGTTTCGTTCTTCCTGAGCAACTTTCACTAAAGGTAATCCTTTGTTGGCGATCAGGGAATCTCGAAAGAAAATGCTTTCGCAAGACTGGCTCGTAGTCATAATGAGAGGTCTGGCGATACTGGTCTTCATGAGAAGTCTGGCGATGCCGGTCTTCACGAGAAGTCTGGCGATGCCTTTAATAAGAGGTCTGGTGATACTGATCCTCTTCAAGATAATGACAAAGATGGTGCAAGCTCGACTGAACGAAATGCCTCCCCAAGTGGTAATCTTAGTGAGCTTGTAGACGAGGCCGTGACGGAAATCAGCATTCAGAGTGAAGTGGACATCCGTAGGAATGCAGGAGAGGCAACATCTGCTAATGCTGAGGCGGCTCCATTAAAGATTTTCCTGAGCAGGTTCCCATTGATAAGGCAGTCATGGTGACTTCTTCTGAAAGGCCTCTTGCAGCTGACAAGGTTCCTGATGAAGCATTGGCAAGGCAACCTGTTGTTCTTGGGGCTATCTTCGATCCTCCCTTTGATGTCTCTCGTCCAGATCATGTGTTGGTTGGGGGGTTCAGTGTGTTGGCTCATTTCGAGGAGTTGTACACGGCGATATAGAAGAAGCACGACCACATTTCTACCACCACGAAGCTCAAAAGTCGCCTTGCATTAGTCAATCGCGTCCAAGAAGCTTTATTCTCCATTCAAGGGATGAGCGTCACGACCGGTCGCATTTTTTCTTAGGAGGTGATTGAAGACTGGAAGTGCCATCGTGACGTGTTTGTGAAGTACGACTTCAATGCTCCTTGGTTCTTCAAAGGGTTCTCTGAAATCCAGGAGCTTCAGAAATTGCAAGACGAAGCTCCTTCTGCAGACTGTATTGCTCGCCAGGAAGAAGAGGTTGAAAAGTTGTCTAAGGAGTTGAAGCTGAAACAGGCCGCACTCCAAAGGATGAAAGTTGTTCTTGCTCAGAGGGATGAGTTGTTGCTGAAGGACTTTCCTTGAAGGATTCGTACCGCCTACTTATGTTTTTTCTATAGATTCCTTTGAGTGATTGTGAGGATTTCCTTTCATAATTTGATTTCAGGTTTTGAACTAATAGGTGATTGAATTGGTTCATTTTGAGATAGTTTTGTGAATGACTTTTCTGAAAGAGATTTATTCTAAATGGAATTTATATCTTGGTTATGAATGATAGCACATGTCATATGAAATTGCAAATATCATACGAAAGGTAAGTATGAAAGGGAAACAAACATGGTGTTTGGTTATCAAATCTCTTTCTCATGTGTGGGATGTCAAGTCCCCAGTAAATTCTAAAACTATCTTTCTCGTAAAATTGTTTGATAGAACTTACTTGCTCTTTGGAGTCTCATTTGTACGAAACTGAATCTTCCCGAGCAACCTCTTCAAGGAAACCGTACGCATTAATTTCCAGAGAGGGAAGGCAACTCCTCCGAATTAAGCTTATACTGAACGATGCGCTTCAAGGCTTTGCATTCACTGGTAGGGTGATGAAGGAATCGATGATAATGATAATACCTCGGGTCTGTCATTTCTTGATTAGTCGGCGGACGCCACGCGGAAGGCAGTTGCACTTCTCCGTCTCGTACCCATTCCTCTAGCAATTCCAATATCTTCTCCATTAGAAGCGGGAAACGTGGATATCTTGAGTCTAGCTTCTCTTGCGTTAGTGGACGTCGTGACGTCTCTCTGTGTTTTTGATATAGAGCACGCTTCAGAGATGGAGTTGGTAAACCAGCATGTGTCATCATATCTGCGGCTCGCTTGACTGGGTGACGGAATGCGGAAGGAATTGTAATATCACTACTGAGTGAATGAGTTGAATGCTCCCATCCTCCACACTCACGCGTCTTTTGGTTGATTTCTCCCTCCTCGAGCATTTCTTCACTTGGCTGAAAGGTTGTTGTGGATCGGGAAGTTTTCTGAGTTTCGGCAAGAGTCTTGAGATATAAATCTTCGAGTAAGGCTCCGTAAGCTGCAGGCTCCCTTTCTTTATCCGACAGATGTGGCATCCCAGACAAGTCTTTTCTTCTACGAAGTTGTCTCGAGTCTTTGTCGCCAGATAGACCATGTTGTTCGTCTCTCCTGAGTCCCCTGTGGCTACGCGCTCTCTCTGCATTTCCGCTGGTAAAGGCATGACTTATAGATAAGGATTCAACGTTTCTTGCACCGTCTGGGTAAATGCTTTCCGATCCTTCTTGTAATTGAGCTGTTATATCATTCAAAAGGCGGAATGTTTCGCTCTGCCTTCTAGCGATACCAAATTGATTTTCCAAGACATCCTCCAGTATTTTAGCCACACTTTCCATGATACCTGAATCATCTATGGTTTCCGGAGAATCTAGCGCGCGAGGATACATCGTGAGATGAAGACCGAGATAAAAACCAAAAATGGATAGGTTAATGATTGAATCGGACCCAAAATCTATCCCAAGATTGAGAAGGTTGGAATGAATATTTAGAATCCAATTTTGCAACCGAGAGATTAATCTCCCACTGTGGTCGCCAATTGTTTATGGGTGAAAACTATTCCTTCCGAATTTGGTAATTTGTTGGTGTGTGGATGAGGAATGAATCTAAAACCTAAACAAATGCACTGCACGGGAGTGCTTTGTGATTCGAGAAATCAATCTGTACAATTCTGGCCTAAACCAAGAAATGGTCGTTCCAGACTTGCTTCGGTCACAAAGTGAAGGAGATGGGGTTGATCTTAGGGAGGGAAGCGAAGAAGGTGTTGAGACTGTGAAGGTGTTGGCTATGTACGAATTGTATCAGAAATCTGAACTGGCTTGCAGAATGTAAGCTATCAGTTCCGGTGTTTGAATACGGTTGTATCAACACTTGCTTCTGTTGTCTTGTCTTGTCTTGAAAAATAGGGCGGAGAACCTATTTATACAAGTCTTTGAGCCTGAACCTCGTATCTCGTGGGAAGTGGAGAAAGTGGAGTGATGGGGTAGTGGAGTCGTGTGTTAGTGTTACACGATTAATCTTGCCCACCTCTCCCATCATCACTAACCGTCCATGACTTCCTGATACGTTCTTGTGATTGCGCGTTGCACGCTGCACGCTGTAAACCGCCAGACCAATACCCCAATATGTATCCCCCAGTTTGTGACATGATTGATGTCTCGAGTGTGTGGATCGTGGGACCCACATAAAGTAGCATGTAATGCTAGATTAGATAACTAAGTGTTTAGGAAGTCGATATTGTGAAGTATCGTGTGTATTCTATGCAGGTACTGCATCGAGTATATTCAGCATGTATGAAGCATCATTGTTTGAGCGTCTCAAAATAGCTTCATGTCCAGCCTACTTCATGTGATGGTTTGGAGGTTGCGCAAGCAAGTCCTCCCTTGGCCGACCACATGGTGTGGTAGAGTGACGGGTGGTGATCACCATGACACCTCACTGACCAATCAACTCCTGACCGTGGCTGTATAGCCAAGCCGGTGAAGTTGGACGGACGAGATGATCTTTGAGACACTCATCTGCGACCGTTAGTGGAATTAGGGTTTTGGAAGAGGTGCGCAAGCACCACTTTTCATCTTGGTCGAATCCAAGCTTGGGACACGATTTTGGCATGGCCGATTGGGTATGTGTGTAGACGGCATGCCGGCGTACATTCCCATACCTTGTTGTCCCGTGAAAGTTTAATCTAGACCACTCAATTTTTCCGACAAAGAGGAGCGGTCAGAATTTATTTACGACAGAAGTTTGGTGCCGCAAATGCCGTGCGCCATGCCTTCTTCAGGCGCGCGTTTCGAGACCACCAATCTTGGTCAGTCCCGACCGATTGGTTCGGCGTATAGGTGATAGGCTGGTGTTCACGTCTATACCTGACTGTCACATGGAAACGTGATCTAAGCCACTCAATTTGTCCGGTGAAGTTGAGTGGTCGAGATCAGTTCGTGATTGGGAGGTGTGACCACTCCCGTTTGGGCGTGCGAATCGAGGCGACCAGGCATGGTATGCCTTGGCCGATCGGGTGTGGAGATAGATGGGTCAACGGTGATCATGTTGATGCTCACTGGACCTGCTCAGTCGACTTCTAAACCCTCCATTCGATCAGGAGAAAACAGACGCTCACGATCAATGTAAACCCTAATTAGGGTTATTTCCGGCCATGCGGCATGCCCACTTTCGGCGTACGGTTTGGAACGACCAACTGTGGTTGGTCTTGACCGATTGGTGGTGTTTGTAGGCGGGACCGTGGTGATTGTGTTGACATGCTCTGGGCCCTTTGAATCTACATCTACACCGTCCATATATGCATGCGAAGATGGATGGTTGAGACTGATTTGCGACTCATGTAATGTGCCGCAAACCCTAATTTAGGGTTTCACGTCGATATTGCTTTGGCTGGACGTTTTACCAAGATATGCTTCCCTTTTTGGGGGGACGACCATGCGGGGTCCGCATTGGTCTGGTGTTGAATGCTCCAATACCTGCTTGAGGGTTATGGATCCGACTAAGCCATCCAATCATGCTGGTGAAGTTGGATGGTCATGATTGTTTCTGAGACTGATATGGACAGTCCAGATGCTTGATCGGGCTAGTATAACACTCCGAGAGTTATAGCATGTACGGGTATTTCGTACATGCCTCCTTATTTAATGCTTGGATATTTGTGTTGCTCTGCTGAGAGCGATCACTCAGTCGTCATGCCGCACCAATAATGAGAATGGAGTAGTACAAGAAATACAAGGCTGGTCATGCATTAATTGATAATGCTATAAGTTTTCAATGGAGAAGTATTCTCTATTTTATCAGTGTCTTTATCCTTTGCAGGATGTTAGCGCATAATTTCGGCTTTTACAATTTTAGACTTAAATGAAAATCCACCATCAACAATTATCATCATGGGAGTCGGTCATTCTTGCAAAGTGGCTACTTCGGCACATCGTTCATACAAAGTGCAGGATTCAACAAAACAATGAATCATGGAATAAAGGTGCTCACAACAACCTTTACAAAAATGGTAACTATCCAACTCTTACGTATTTACAATTTCACTAACTGTAGTGATTACAATCTCGAGAATTAGTTCGCTCCTTCAAACCTACAAAGACGAACAAAATTCGTTATTCACAACCATAACGTGATTTTCATAAAACTGTGAGCAATTCACGAAACTTCTATCATGTGAACAATTCACATTATTTTCACCGTGTGAGAAACTCCCACCGAGTGAACACTCATTGGTTTTGTGCATACACTACCAGATCACAAAATCCATGCAAACAGTATTTCATCAAAAATTGTTTACTTCTAGCAATTGCTGAAAATCAAAAACTTAATTTCAAATAAGTTTTCACTGTGTGAACATTCACTGGTTTTTCAAAAATTGGACAGACGTCCATTCTACAATTGTGAAAACTCACATACAGACATTATTTTACCGTGAATAATTGTCTACTTTTAACAGTTGTTCAAAATCAAAACATTGATTTTATAAAATATATATTTTAACTTGAAACTCACGTAACTTTGAAAATACGTGTATATTTTTTTGCTCCCTCTTGTGAGCATCCGTCTTTGAAACAAGAGTGTATTTTCAAAAATTTATGAAGGCTCACATATCAAAAATAAAAATTTGCATGAAAGCTCATAGACAAAAAATTTATTACTGACAGACGCACGTTTATTCAAAAAAAAAAAAAAAATCTCTCGTATGAGCATCCACCTTTGAAATGTGAGTTTATTCCCTTTTTTGTGAAGTCACACATATTTTTAAAAAAAAATTGGCTTCCGTGAAAGCGCATAGACAAAATTTTTATCATTAGACTCCGGTCTATTCCGTTTATTTTTTTAAACTAACGAACGAGAAAACGTCTGTTCCTAAAAAAAAGGATTTATTTTTCGGGCTGGGGCCCGTAAATCCTAAACCGACCAAAACTGAGCCTCAGGGCACCCAAATCAGCAGTGCTTCATCTCTCTGTAGTCACGGGAAGACACTCTATCACATTATCAGAGTCTCCACCCGAACATTTGCTCGTACATCACGATATTGGAGAAAATCGGAGATTATGAGAACACCTTTGTAGACCGAGTTCAACCACTGATCTCTCGTCGACTGAAAATCACCATCTAGTGCTTACTGTGGAACATGACTGTCGCTCACTAAGCAGGGGACTTAATGTTGATGGTGGATTTCAACAAAGGTCAAAACCGTGAAATCATGATACTGCATGTTTCTGACACGGCTTCAGGAACGCATGTGACGATTCATTTTTTACGAAGTATGATGCATATGTCGCTCGAAAGGCCTCCTCGAAGCATTCGACACCGGGCATTTCATTATAGCCTCTATGTAGAATAACATAATTGGGCAGTTCTCCGTGAGATTGAGAGCAACAACGCCTTCAGGACGTCGGTGACACTCATTGTTCCCTGACTACATAGAGAGACCCGCCTCTACATAGAAGAACATTGGGCGGTTCTCCGTAAGATTGAGAGCAACAACGCCTTCAGGACGTCGGTGACACTCACTGTTCCCTGACTATGTAGAGAGACCGTGTATAGACTCAAGCAGCTCTCCATACATTAAATGTTGAGGGGGAAAACGCCTTCAGGGAATCGAAAACACTCGCTGGTTCACTGACTATGCACTATCTTATCTCATTACTCCTATTTCATTATCGAAATGGTAATAGATAAATGTATTACTCTGATTTCATGATCGAATCCATGACTGATCTCATTAAATGGTAATAGATATTACTCTGATTTCATGATCGAATCCATAGATGGTCTCATGAAATGGTAATACCATCACTTATTTTATTACTCTGATTTCATGATCGAATCCACGGCTGATCTCATGGAATGGTAATAGATATTACTCTGATTTCATGATCGAATCCACGACTGATCTCATGGAACGGTAATAGATATTACTCCGATTTCATGATCGAATACACGGCCTGATCTCATGAAACGGTAATGGATATTACTCCGATTCTATGGTCGAATCACTACGATCCCATGGAATGGTAATATCAACATTCATTTCATAACTCTGATTTTATGGTCAAATCTACGATTCCATGAGATGATAATGTAAATTATCATTTTATTATTCCGGATCCATAGTCGAATCACGGCTGATTCTATGGATTGATAATAAATGATCACTTACTTTATTATTCCGAATCTATGGTCGAATACACTGCTGATTCCATAGATTGATAATAAATAATTACTCATATTTATTACTCAGTATCATGAATCATTCTCCACTGAATTTCATAAATTGTAAGAAGTACTCAACATCCAGACATCTGGACTACCACTGAGTAAGCCCCACAAAAATGGTGCAAGTGTATTCGACAATGATGCACGACTGAGCACCCGGATGCACAGAAGATCATTCAAAAATATGGACAGATGAGGAATCCTACACAAAACATGAGAAAACAATCAATAAATAATAATAAAATAATAAGAGGCGCCATGGGCCGGGCCCACCGGCTGGCCGGCCGTGCCCTAGCCATGGCCGGTCCCATGCCTCTTTCATTGTTTTTTCCCTTATTTTGTTATTTTCATGAACTCATGAAAACTCCTTTATTTTAGCAACTTTCCTTGCTTGAACAAAACTCATGAATTTTTCATAACATCACGGATTCATGAATAATAATATTATAAAAATAGGAAAAGGTATACGGGACCGGGCAACCTAGCCGGCCGGCCATGCCCAAGCCGTGGCCGGACCCATACCTTACAATCCTTAGCCTTTTATAATTATTATCCTTCAATTTCACGAAACTCCTCTGTTTCAGCGAAAACTCATGGATTCTCCATAACATCACGATTTCATGAAAAATGATAATATAAAATTAGGGAAAGTGTTGTGAGACTGGCAAACATAGCCGGACGACCATGCCCTAACCATGGTCGGTCCCACACCTTGCAATCCCTAGTCTTTTGTAATTATTATTTTCCTCAATTCATGAAACTCCTTGGTTTGAGCAAAAATCATGATTTCGTCGTAATTTCTCAAATTTTGCTCGCATTATGAAAAACCAAAAGCCAACATGGTCACACGACTGGCTAGCCTCTCACAAAAATTTTAAGTATTAAAATACTCTTATTTTAATATTTACAAAATATTGATCAATTGAGCATACATGCTCATTCCAACAAAAATCAAGAATTTCAGGCAAGACGAAACTCTTTTGAAAATTCAAAATGTTGCTCGAACGCACATCAAAAAATACTGAAACTCTCAGTACGGAAATACGGACACCATGGTAACACGTGCATTCCTTCTTGACCGACTAGGGTCATCCCTAGGGCTCGCACAAAGCCGGTCCCACACGTTTTCATAATTCTGACCTAATTTGCTCAATTGCTCACACTGGGCCCAAATTCTCTCCAACCAACCTGGGGATTTCTCAAACGATCAACATCTGATCCCGTGACCACCAAGAGCCGGTTTCATGCTCTCTTGGTCGGTCCACACTCTTTTCATAACTGGGTTTTATCACTTAATGCTGAATCGAGCAATATTCCAATAAATGATGAAACTGGCATTTAATCATCATTATTTCACCAACTCTCCAACTGAGGACTCTGGTGCATGCTCACTCGAGCGTTGGGTACCACATGGACGCCCGTCATCCCATGTGGTCGGTCTCTCTATCACTCATGACCTATTTTCAGATATTCATCAATTAACAAATAAATGATCTGAAATTAAGGTTTCGAATAAATGTTCCACGAATCATCATTCTGAGCAAGCTTCAAACACTAATGACTTTATGTTGATTCAGCAACCAACATCTGAATTAATCATATAATATTTGGTAACCTACCAATATTTTATTATTGGGTCACGTCACTAATAAATAATTCGTCGAATTGGGTAATACTTGCTCAGTTGCTCAAATATTGATCCATCTATCAATATTCAGTAATTCATCAGTAATTTGTCGATTTGAGCAATACTTGCTCAGTTTCACGTCAAATTATCAATAATCATTAATTTGTCGAATTGAGTAGTAATTGCTCAGTTGCTCGTCAAATTCTCAATATTCAATAGTTCGCCGAATTGAGCAATACTTGCTCAGTCGCTCAAATACTGGTCAGTAATTCATCACTGAATCTACAATATTGACATCATTTCAGAGAACTACATGATCGATCCATGAATCGGAGCACTCATCCCTCATGCTCGGTTCAAAAAAACCTAGACTCACTGTCTAATCAGTCAACAACTGACTAATTAATACATGTCTTTCATGCAGACTCCACGATTCGTGAGACATCAATCACGTCAAATTGGGGGATATCAATTAGGGTTTTGGTCTGGCGGCCTACAACACGTGGATTCATCCATAACGAGAAATGTGAGTAAGTCGTGTCAACAGTTGAAGGAGTTATCAAAGTAGTGGGTAAACGATCAACCAAGTCTCCGCACAATCTGGAACTGGTTTCACCACGATCTCCCACTTTCCCACTCTTTCACTCAAGAAACCGTCAAACTTACAGGGATCAAGGTGTTCACGACTCTGACAATATAAATAAGTCTCTGAATCCATGATTAAAAACAACGAATGATCATTAGCTATTAGCAATTATCGAATTTCTCGAGTAACTGCTCTCAAAAATTCATCAATCTATCAAAACTTATTCGAACTCATCATTTCACCAAAAATTGCAGAAACCTTCAACACATCCACAATCCTTGATCATCACTGATCCCACACAATTCTCATTTTCCCTCCTACAGATCAACCCATCTCCCTCTTTGCGACCGAATTGACTCTGGAACGGACATTGACTTGGTTTAGGCCGGAAACCTACAGATTGATCTCTCGAATCTAAGCACTCCCTTTGCAGTGCATCTGTGTGAGGTTAAGTAGTTTTCTCACTTGAAGAGTCTCGGCAACACGCTCGTCTCTTCACTTCCCTAAAAAACCAGCGAATCATTTTTCCCCATCTACACCAGGTAACAAAGTCGAAGGATCTGACAAAGATCAATCTATGTCGGACGAAGACAACAAAGACATCGAGGACGAAGAGGAAGATGATTGGAGGATTCCAATTCACCAATACCTTACCAGCGGATGTCAAGCAATCTCGGAAGATCGAACCGAAAGCAGCAATGTACAGCCTATGTGATGGGATATTGTATAGAAGTCATTTCTTGGACCCCTGATGCGGTGCCTTTCACGAACTGAGGGTAGAAGGATACTCCATGATATACACAGTGGAGATACTGGAAATCACAACGAAAGAAGGTCCTTGGAAGTCAAAGCCAAAATGCAAGGATATTACTGGCTAAGTATGGATGAAGAATCAAAAAACGTGGCTAAGCGCTGTGAGAGATGCCAACGTTTTTCCAGGAAAATTAAAGCACCAGCAACAGAGCTCAACTCAGATCATCAACCCTTGGCCATTTGTCATGTGGGTGGTTGATATTGTCAGACCCTTGATAGAGGGAACCTCGAAGAGAAGATACCTTATTGTGGCTATGAATTACTTCACCAAGTGGGTGGAAGCAAAGGCTTTGGCAAGAATTAGGGACACATATGTCTTTAAATTTTTGTTTGAACAAATCATATGCAGGTTCGGGATACCAGCCGCCATAGTCTCTGACAATGGCAAGTAGTTGCAAGGAAATAACATAGATATGTTGTTTGATAC
The DNA here is from genome assembly GCF_003573695.1 of Papaver somniferum. NCBI lineage: Eukaryota > Viridiplantae > Streptophyta > Magnoliopsida > Ranunculales > Papaveraceae > Papaver > Papaver somniferum. The sequence goes on along the minus strand of NC_039358.1, from coordinate 146,361,799 downwards.
TTTCAACATTCAGTAAAACAAGTCCACTCCTATATACCCTAAGAGCAATGGACAAGCGGAGTCGACTAACAAGAAAATAGCGATGAACTTGAAGAAAAATCTAGGAGCATGCAAGAAAAGATGGTGCGAACAACTGCACAATGTCTTGTGGGCCTACCGAACTACAATAAAGGCGTCCACGGGAGAAACTCCATTCCTGCTAACCTACGGAGCCGAAGCTGTCATCCCAACATAGATAATACTTCCCACAACAAAAACAAAGGCATGGGAGAAGAACCTAACAACGGACCTAATGTTAGGAAAGCTCGATGATCTTGAAGAAAGGCGGGAAGTGGCTTTTTAGAAGATGGTAAACTATCAACAAAGGCTAGCTCGCGAATAAAACAAACGGGTCATCCCTAAAAACTTTGTGGTCGAAGAATACGTATTACGTCAGACACCGCAATATCAAAGAAAGAAGGAGTGGGGCAAGCTAGCTTCGACGTGGTACGGGCCCTACATCATACACGACATCGCTGGAAAAGGGTCATATTACCTAAGGACCCTCAAAGGTGAAGTACTACAACACCCTTGGAATGCAGTGTACCTAAAAACGTACTACCCGTAAGATAATAGCAATCACTCAGAAGAAGAAGGGAATGGGCAATAGCCCACCATGTTTTATCCCTGATCAAAGGTATTATGAAGCTTAATAATCAATGAAAGGAACTTTTTGCTAAGAGAAAGTCAATTTTTGATTAGGTACAAATTGGGTTAGAATAGACACCCTCCGTCAGGATTGACGATGAGACAAGGCAAGACATAACTGCACATATGTCAATACTCGGATCCTCGGAGTGGTAACTCCATTAATCAGGCAATAAGAAAAATTAAGATATCCCCTATAGATATACCTTGTCGAAGTAAAGCAGCCTTCGCGCTGAACGCGTAGGGTTACAGGAAAAATATTGCCCACGTAGGAGCCCTCGCCACCACGGTACCTTCTGGACAAAGTATACTTAGGTAGGACGATGAATGTTCCACCCAAGGTTAAACATACCTTAAGAACCTAGTGATGACTTGAACGTGCAAATATCTAGACACAACACGTCTACAAATAAAATATTCATGCAATAATATAGGTACAATAATAATGTTACCAAAATATGACTAACATGTCTTAAAAGTTTCAGATAGCAAAGATTCAAACCATCACAAAACATTGTTTCAAAGAAAAGAGACGTCACAAAGGCCCCTCGGCTGGGGGCAACATACAACAAAGAGTTCAGTTAAGATAGACATGATCAAGGATAAGGGAGGAGAGGAAAGACCACACCCTCAACTTGGATCTCGGCCTGTGCAAAGGCATCATTAATGTAATCGATGGCTGACTTCTCAAACTACGCCTTCATCTGAGCAGATTGAGCCACCAAATCTGAAGCAGACTTTTGACAAAGCTCTGTCATCTGAGCAGTAAGCTGATCGTTTGCTTGCTGGAGAGCCTCAACCTTGAACTTAGCAGCAGTATCAAACTGGCGATATATCTCCATCGAAGATATTTGGCCTTCAAGACGGTTGATCTTAGCATTTGCACCCACCAGCTGCTCTTGGAGACCTGCGAATACGAAGGGTGTAAGGACTAAGGGGAAACAGAAAAAGATACAAAGGATGCTGCTTGAATATAAGGACCCTAGGATACCTCCTGCGTGACTAAGGGTTTCTTCTAAACTACGCTGAACCTCATCAAGATCCACCTCAGCGGACTCAAGATCTTCTACAAGGGTATCACACTCAGTCCGGAGGTCATCAACATCTATCCGGAGCGAAGCATTCTCTGAGGATAGAACTCGGTAAACATTTTCTAACTCTTCAAACTTCTTGATCAAAGATGCATGAGACATGGAAGATGATGCGGAGTCAGACTCAATAAGTTTATTCCTAAGAGAACAAACCTCGGAAGACAAGACGTTACGCTCTGCAGTAACCTTATCTAAAGAGGCACAGGCATTTTCGAGATCCACATGGAACTTTTTGCGTATAATTTCTTAGGATGAGAGGCGTCTCTCAACTAAAGCAATCCTCTTTTTGCTTTAAAATGAGACTCTCCTTCCAATTAAGGGCTTCGTCACATTCTTTACGAAGCAAATCCATTTGTTTCACTAAATCCGAATTATGAGCAGATTCAAGGGAAAGTTGGGCTTCATTATGGACGGTTACGTTCATCAACCTATAAGACTTCTTCTGATAATACCAAACATCGTAGGATAACTTGTCTACTTGATCCCGGAGATATCTAAGCTCGCCGAGCTACCAGCTGGCAGGCGGAGGTTTTCTCAGGACTATGCAGCCAAACAAGAACAACATCAAAGCTAAGGGAAAGAAGGAACGAACCTATGGCTTTGGAGGACTCAACAGCCAGAGCAGAATCAGCAGCTTTACGCCCGTCCTCGGCAACCTTAGCGACATTATTAGCTCTCTCGAGTGCCAGAAAACAAGCCTCCAAGGATCTCTGAGTTTTCCTCAGATCATCCTCCAATGAAGATACCCTAGCAAGAGAAGCAGCATCACTGGACGAAGGTTGATGCTTGTTAACAAGGGCATATTCTTGACGAGCGCGCTCCAACAGAGAACTCAAGTGAGTACACTTAGCCCTATATAACTTGAACAGGGTGCAGCCAACATCTATCTGTTTGCAAAGCTGCAAACAAAGGAGTGTAAGAATAAATGGAGAATCAAAACAAATTGTGAAGCGGTAAGGAGGAAATCACTTACTGAGAACGCTGAGAGACGGTAAAGGAAATCAGCGTAGGTGTCAATGAAAGCCTCCATCTCTTGGATGCTACCCCTGTAAATTTCACCAAATCTATGGCAGGAGCGAAGGAAATCCGGGTCAAAGAATAGATCCTTAGTCGCACGATATTGAGAAGACAGCACATCCAACTGCGAGCTACTTCAAAGGAGCTATCCAGATGATGACGATCAACCTCAGCAGAAAAAGGACCCTTCGAGTCCCGCAGAATAGCTTCAAGAATGGTATCATCATAACTACCAAGGCTCAAGCTCTCAGGAAGCTTACCCTTGCTAGACTCAGCAATAACTCCGTCAATCGCTTGAGAGCGAACATGGGGCACGACTATTGAGCCTTCACCACGACGAAGAGACGACATGGTGGATGAGATGGGAACCGAAGAAAAAGCTTTAGCACCACCTAAGTCCATATCACCAGCAGAAAGAAGATTGCCCAGTACAGTCCAATCTGGGGACGAAGGCGGAGGTCCAACAGCTTTGCTGACAGGGGCAGTAGAAACAGACTGAGCGCTCCCTAACGGAGTTGGCATAACATTGAAGGAGAAGCTTCCCAGTGAAGTCACAACTTTCTTCTTCGACTGAGAATTTGAACTGCTAACCCTCACCACTGGGGTAACAACCTTAGCAAACGAACCACTTGATTGAAGCGAAGTAGCAGGAGACGAAGGAAGACTCTTGGAAACTACAGCAGCAGCCTCAGTAGCAGCCGAGACAACATGCAATGCTCCGCCAGGGGCAGAAAACGAAGGCACCTTTGGAGACAAAGTAGGAGCTGGAGCTTGAACACTAACAGGGTTAACAAATGGAGCATCACCACCAGCCACGACGTTCTCACCCTCCACTGATCCAGCACGGATGGGGCTGGGGTTTCCCTTGGAAAAATCTTCCTCAATATCATCCAAATGAGGGCTGAGGCCAGTATCCTCAACATCCTCCATATCTTCATCATCCGTCACCTCCTCACCATCCTTGGGATCTTCATACGATGCCACAAGGTCAATAACAGCCTTCAACTTGGCCTTTCTCTTGGAGGACTGTGGAAAAACACATGCGCCAGCTAAGGATCAGGGCAAGATACTAAGTGACTTACAAACACAAAGGTATGGCAATAATCCTACCTCCGCAGGTGTTGGCGTAGCTGTTTCAGCCAAATCCTTTCTCTTCCTAGTCCTGGTGGCTACGGAATTACCAGCAGAGCCCGGAGCAGTCCTAGCAATAGAACCTGGAGCATTTCCAGCAGAAGAAGCAGGGGAAGAATACAAAAGAAAGTCATCAGAATATCAAACAAAGATATTAAAGAAAAATCATTCAAACAGAAACGAAGGTTACCTCATGAGAAGCAGCAGGGTTGAAAACCCAAGGCTGATATCCATCATACTTCTCAGGCAAGGAGAGAGTTGTACGAGGGAAGTGGGGATTTGCGGAATTAAAACTGTAGGCCCAATGATCCACCACACAAAGAGGAGTACGAGACCAGCGACCATCATGATCAAGACGGATACGATCAGATTTTGGAAAGGTAGCCTAGCAGAATAAGGGATAACAGTCAAACCAGTCTTATCGATCTCCTCCAGCAGACGAAGGTTGTTACCTTCCATGATTTTCTTAGCAGTAACATGGATACGACGAGGGCCTACACTCCAAGGAAGAAGATTGCTCTTCTGAATAGCATCAACATATGTAGCATTGAAGTTGGCGGGGGTATAATACTCCTGCTTAGACCTTCCATCGGCAAAGGGGTCATAAGACTTCAAAGTGGTCTTTCCATTACTACGGTACCAACTCTCACGAAGGTCATATTCCAGTAGTTACCATATATTGCATAACTCCTCGGACCTGAGTTTTGTTCACCGGGTCATCCCTGGTAGACAAATCGTCATAGTAGAAGGGATCCTTTCTACTGAACAAAGGGAGGAGCATACCTGCGGCCAACTGACCAACACTAATCGGAGGTTATTCTCATCATAAGGAAAACTTCGGATCAGGGATTCGGTGAGCACATCGGGGCCATTGACAAAGGAGATCTCGAACTTGTGGAGGCGGAAAGACTTGGTGATCTCAGCCAAGGACAGATGGGCGTAGCTATCTTTATCACGAAGTATCAGCCTTGGAAGTTCATAATGAGGAGGAGGAGGTGGAAGATCCTCAACGACAATTTCTTCTACCTCTGGATCCGCATCAGCCTCAGGGATAACAACCATCTCAGTACCAGCAGGTACCTCAGTATCCTCAGGGGGTGGAGACGGCGTAGCATCAGGATGGTTCATCCACAGAGGTGGGTCAGTAGAAGAAGAGTTTCTTTGCCCCTTACGCGTAGGCTTCTTCGGAAGTCTCATAATTCCTAACAGCAGCAGGAAGAATGGCTCATCAACAATGGCGGACTGAAATTCACAGTCGACTCAAAAGAAAATTGGGGGCAAAAACAAGCATACTTTGGGCATGGTTTTTACTAAAACCAACCAAAGGAAGCGGTTTAAACTCATCACAAAGTAAGAGTGCAGGCGAAGAACAACCATGGCAGAATCATCATCAAAATACGAAAATAAGAGCAAACCCAAGTTCTCATGCAATATGAACAAGTAAAAAAGAATTGAAATTCTCACATGCAAGTACGACAACAACTTCCAACAAATCAGATAAGAGAAGACAGAATCAAGCATGGAAAAATACGAAACGCAACAACAAAAGAGCAAAAGTATCACTTACGTGTATATGATGATCGATTTATCGGAGGAAAGATCAACAGTTGACGATGGAAGAAAATTTATGTGAAAGAGACAGAGAGAGACAGTTCGAGAGGGAGAAAAGGAGTTAATGAAAATTCCTCCTCTTTATTCTCTTCTTATAGGCGGCTGGAGAATCCAAAAATTTGGATGTCCCGAAATTCAAGGGGAATTTATTGCATGAAAGGACGTGCGGGGACCACCAACCGGTACGTGCAAAAATGGCGGCGTTACGGGAGTTTTCTTCTGATCCTATCAAACGGTGGAATATGAAAGAAAAGGGACAAACTGTGAATACCAATATTCCGCGGAGCACGTGTCATGATCTCAGTGGTCACATACAGGATAACTGTATATCCCTCGCTATATAGAGAAATCCAGGTGACAGAGGATACCTTCGTAGATCTACTTTATCTCGCCCCAAGAAAGGATGTCTCGACGGCTAAGATGAAAGAAGTAAAAGCCTAATATATGAAAGAGCAGCTGGAAAATGGACAGAGGTAGATGACATATCTAATCAGCATTAAATGCACAAATCTCTTATCTGCACGCATAATCAAGGCACGTGGAGAGATGTGATGTGGCGGAACCAGATTGGCAGAGGCTGGCGGTGAATGAAGGTACAATCTGTACTGAGACTGGGGAGTTCCCGAAGGAACGTGGGTCAGCTGAGGTGGCAGAGTTCGACTGGAGAGAGCACGCGGCGAAAGAATGTACCATATGTGCTAAAGGTATATCAGGAAACGATGAACCCAGAGGCACCAAAGATATACTTGGAGCATAAAAGGATATAAATACCAAGCCTCACCAACAAACCAGGGGCATTCAATATCTAGGAGAGAAGATCTAGTCTTAAGCTTATACCTCTTTAATGTTTAGAACTTAAGTATTTACTTTAACTTGGGTTCTCTCTATTACTTTGGGAAGCATTTAAGATCTTTGTAACCACCATAACTTAATACAAAACAATCACTCATTACCCTGTGGACGTAGACGAAAGTCGGACCACGTAATCTCTTGTGTCTCATGATAACTTAGCAGCTTTTACATTATCTTTGTATTCTTAGTTGTTATTGTTATCTTGAGTACCATTTATTACTTAGCATTATCAGTTCAACCGAGGCATCAATACTACTTAGTATCTGATTCTCGGAGCTGTACACATTACGTAGACTACGGGAAAACGAGTAGTCACACCTTCCAATCCTTATTGCTAAGTTTAGAGAGTGGGTAGCTTGTGTTGTGCTTATACAAGCTATATCGGGCAGTCGTATCCGGGAGACATCTTTGCTGAAGGGGTTTAGCATTATTCATTCTTGAATATACCCGCAAACTAATGTGTCAAGGACAACTTGTTGAACTTGTGATTCTTCCCTCGTCAAGTTGTTTGTGGTAGAGTTGTTTTGATTTAGTTCTTTATGTATTACTTTGATACATCTAATATTGTTATTCACTGTTGCAAGATTCCAACAGAAACTTGGCATGCATATCCTCCAAGTTTCATATCATCTACGAGTTTGTCCCGTAAACCTTTTTAACTTTCAATGGAGTTTTCCAATTTTAAAAAAAAAACAAAAAAAGAGCTCTAACATCTTTCGCTTGGAGAACATATTATATTTTTTATTGAGTTTTTATATTTTATGTACCAAGCATAAAATAAAAATCAATCATTAATATTGGTAAATGTAAAAAAACAAAAAACAATAAAAAGATAGTGTGAATTTGCGTTGAGAATTAATATTTTAACGGATTCTTTCCATCTCTCTAAAAATGCAAAATCAACGCTATCTCTCATATTATTTTTTGTTGTTTACATTTACAAAAACAGCCATATCCATTTTACCTCTATAATTTAGTCTTACGATGAACAAACTCCACTGAAACCTTCATCATTGTTAGCTTTTTGTTGGCACCTAAGTGGATACTGCGTTAGCTTAGCTGCTTGGTCTTTAGCAACAGTCAAGTATATTAGACTCAACGTTGATCACACGACTTGTGTTATATAAATACCTTAGCTACTTGGTCTTTAGCAACAGTCAAGTATATTAGACTCAACGTTTATCACAAGACTTGTGTTATATCAATGTTCGGTGGGGGTTAGTGATCAGGTGCATGCACTGTTGGGACACGTATTTTTCAACCCGAGGTTCATATTTTGACTCAAAAAGTAGTGATATGCATAAGACTTCCAAAGGCTAAGGTGTAGTGATCATTGATCGACACAAAAAGTTGGAATTATCTTCAACCGTTACTAGTGGAAATTCCATCTCATATGGCATTCTTGAGTTGGCACAACCTAATTAGCTGCCATCGTGCCATGTAAGCTTGATCCGGACAAAAGAAAAGTTCATACTACACTCACCTGCCATTTTTTTCAATTATTGTAAAAGGAAGCAAAATGAATTCTTGCTTTGGCTCTTCTTCTCCAATCTATTACGGGACCTATTAAGATGGGATTTATTGGGCCAACGTGATCTTCTTAATCTTTTCCTTGAAAAAGAAAACACATTACTGGAAAATGTGGTGCTGGCCAATGTGATCGAGATATATGGTAACGAAGGAAATATGGTGTTCGCCAGTCCACGTTGCCACAAAGATTAAGTAAAGTATCTGATAGAAGTCGCACAACAAAATCCTACACCATTTCTGTTCTTAGGACGATTGCTATGGAGAAAATCAAGTTCACCAGAGAAAAGAGAAAATTTTGACTTGGGTAGATTATGAAAAATATCGGAACCATTAGGTTTTCCATTTTTTCTATTTCTTTCGTGAGTATAAAACCTACCCTTACATATATTAATAACCATGACTTTTTTTTATATATAGAAAAACTTAGGCCACCAAAACAACACCTAATAGGGGTGTATTAGATCATGATTTATTTAGATAAATTTAGATACTAGTTTTACACGAATCTAGTGGATTTATAATGTTTCTTAAAGAATCTTTAAGATTCTTATAGATATATGATTATGGATTTATTATAATGGATTTCCTTAGATAAATTGAAAATATATTACCAATTAGTAGTATATTTGAAAAAATCATGGTCATGATGATTTCCTTTAAAAAAACAAAAATTTAGGTGGTGGTGGGCGGTAGTGGTGGCGGTGATGGTTGCTAGTGGTGATGGTGGTCGGTGGTCGGTGGTCGTGGGCGTGGCGGTGGTGGTGGTTGGTGTGGCGGTGATGGTTTGTGGTGACAGAGGTGTAGATGGTGGCGGTTCTACTGGTGTTGGTTGGTGGTTTGTAGTGGTGGTGGTGGAAAACATGGCACGTTGTGATAAAAGAAAAAAATTGTTCATAGGAATCCATGAAACTCTTGTAGGTTGGGTTAAGATTGATATGGGATAATAACATACATATTTTGCCTACAAGTATCCATAAGAATCCATATATATCTTGTCCCTTAACTATCCTAAGAAATCTGAAATAAATTGAATACCTAGGATATTTGTGGAATCTTAAACAACCCTAACTGAATACAATGGATATTTAATGATTCCTTACATATCCTAATTGAATACCTAGGAGTTTTTAGGATTGTTAAATATCCATATAAATCATAATCCAATGCACCCCTGTAAGACTGATACAAAAGATTGGCATTGGTTGGACCACTCGTCCTGCTAGCATTGTTCTTACAAGATAAAGCCGTATTGAAAGTATCCATATTTTGGAGACGATGGATGATTTTTACTCTTAATAAAATAAAAGTTACCGAGTTGATATCAATATTACTGTCCTCCTCTTCACTATTTGTTCTTTCATGGTAACTTAGATGAAATCTTCCTTTGACAGCTTTGTGGTAGAGCAACTTGAAACGAATTAAAAATTCCATGGATTCAGCTTGTATCTCTATATTAGTGTGCTGCATTTCTTTGGCCCATTCAAAAGCTAGGTTCGCACCTCCTGTTGCTCCCAAGTTCCAGAGTATCCTGGATGTCCTCTTGTACCATTGATGTTTCTTGCAAAATCCATAATAGTCAGTGCAGAATAATATATCAAAGTTTCAGGGTCCTGCAGAGTGCATATTTTGATGATTTTTCCATAATCAGTTGTAGGGTACTGATTCAAATTAGGTATAGTAGTTGTCCATAGATGAATCAATTTCCTCTGTCAATAGTGAGAAACCGTTCATAATATGCTCTGGCATGTTGTGAATTCTATTATGGTTGCATAAATGTTGTTTAATGCAGTTTGAGGTTTGTGCTGCATTTGGCTGGATTTGTCTGAAAACTATATCACATATAGCTTTCCAGATGTACCTGCATGTAGTGACATAAATATTACATTCATGGCTCGCCATCCCAGTCTCAAACCAGGAATTTAACCAGTCCATGAAGATAGTAGTGTTATCAAACTGAGTATGATGAGGGCCAATGATTTCCTTCCAAACTAAAGAAGCAGCGAGACAGTTTAGAAACATGTGTGTCATGGTTTCTTCTTCCCCACTGTTGCATATAAGATCAATGTAATGCAAAATACTAGTTGTTTTAGTATTAGTGGGGAGAATCCCATGAGCACATTTCCAGATAAAAATCTTAATAGCTGGAGCAACATTCATGTTCCAAATTGCCTCCCAATTTCCTGTTATTGTATCTTTGCCTTGTATAGAGACTTGACAGAGAACTTTCTTCTGTCATGTAGGTTTCAGATGATCTTGTCTTCTTCTTCTGGATGAGTAGGCAGAGCATTAATGGCTTGAGCAATATTGTTACTTAAGTAAGATTGAACTATATTTTCATCCCAGTTCCCATTAGGAAGAAGGAGAGATTCAATTGTTTCAATATGGTGAGGACAGTTTGAAGGTTTATTGAGTCTTATAGTAATATTTGGAACCCAGAGATCATCCCAAATTTTGATTCTACTCCCCTTGTCGATCCTCCATACACAGTGTTGTTGGATGTTTCTAATGCCTTCTAGGATTCCTTTCCATATCCAGGAGTCACCATCTTTTGGCTTTATGTCCATGTTGAGGACATTTCTGCCAATTAGATACTTTGCATCCATAAGTTTGTACCAGAGAGAATCTTTATCTTGCTCCAGTCTCCAGCCAATTTTGGTGATCATAGAGCTATTGAAGAGATCTATTCATGAAGCCTAAGCCTCCCAGCTCTTTTGGTTTACAGACTGCAGTCCAAGCTTTTGGGTAGTAACCAGTGGGATTTTCCAAGATTTTCCCCTAGAAGAAGTCCCTTTGAAGTTTGTTGATGTCTTTGCAGGTTTGCTTTGGGATATTAAAGCAGTTCATCTGGTAAATACAAGCAGATGAGTGATGGCTTTGATGAGCACTTCCCTCCCAGCAGGGTTCAGAGGCACATTTTTCCAGCTGGATAATCTCAATTTTAATTTTTCAACACCCGGTTTGAAAGAGTTGATTTTGCTTCTGTGAGTAAAAAGAGGTGAACCTAAATATTTATCTTCCAGCTGGAGAACTTGAACACCCATAGTGTTGTTGATGGTGGGGATAAGGCTTGGGTTTGTGTTTTTATTGAAGAAAAAAACTCCAGATTTGTTGAAGTTGATTACCTGACCAGAACTAGAAGTACTTCCAAATATCCTTAAAATATCCATAATGTTTTGAGCTTCAGTCATATTGGCTTTGCAGAATATCATACAGTCATCAACAAATAGGAGGTGGTTGATGGAGGGTGCAGATTTGCAAATCTTGATTCCATTGATAAGACCCAGCTCCTCAACATGTATAAGAGTTCTAGAAAGAGTTTGCATGTATAAAAGGAAGAGACAGGGAGAATGGGATCACCTTGTCTAAGGCCTCTGGAAGGTTTGAAAAATTTATCAAGAGAACCATTAATTAGAACAACAGAGGTGGAGGTGGATATGCACTGAAATATTTTGTTGCACCACTGATCATTAAAACGAATCTTCTTCATGATGGTTATTAGGAAAGTCCAATCCACTATGTCAAATGCTTTTGCCATATCTATTTTGATACCCATATTTACAGTGTCTCATTTTTTCCCTCTTCTGGACCTCATATTGTGTATGATCTCATGAGCAATAGCTATGTTATCTGACACTACGCCACAAATCACCTTTTTCGACGGGCAAAATCCGTCGTAAACAGGGATTATTGACAGTGCTTTCCCGTCAGACGGTCCGTCATATTTTTAGGTGTCAAAATCTTAAACAACGACAAACTGTTGTCAATAATTATCAGTATTTAACTTCCCAAAGTAAACACATACACAAATCACTTTATAACAAACACAAAAATCAAAACAGAGAGATGTGTTGTACATGTGTACGAGCAACTAGCATTGTAGTTGAGGGAGGCACCATGCCAAATCACTAATCTGTTTGATATAAAAATAACTATCACAGATAGCATTAGCTTAATAAATATTCAAGACAAATTAATTTTTGATCCGCTCCTATAAATTTGCAAATCTCAGTGAGACATTTCCACATACACTTAAAAGAGAAATGTCAAACATTCTCTGAGATCCTAAAATTTGTCTAATAACCTATAATACAATATTAGATTCACATTCATTAAACTAAATAGGTTACCAAATTAAACACCATCACACTATCATTCACATCCATCAACCTAAACTTCCCAAATAGATTTATACGAATTCTTTGAATGGATTAAGCTAATTATAAAACATTAATAAACCTCAAACCTAAACCTCAAAATTCAGTAGACAGACACTAACGAAACAAAATTTAACAAAAATAATACCCGATCGCTTAGAATTTCCTTCGAAATTCCAGTTCAATAACCTGACCGCTTCATCTTAATGATTCAAATCGAACAAAACATATACCGATCAAAAGCCGATCTATAGATCTTAAAGGTGGATTCGTGTTCTCTGTTAACTAATCGAAACCATATAAGAGACTAGAGAGAACAAGCAAACGCGAGTAGAGAAATAAAATCTAGGTTTCAATTTTCTGGAGAGGAAATGGAGAGAAAGAGCGAAATAAAATGAGAAATGAATCGATTTTTTCCTCTTTACTGTGTTGGCTTACATTTGGTATGCCTGTCGATAATAGAATCCTGGTTAATTGATAGCTTTGGCCCGTCAAAAATGAATTGACATGCCTTCTCTATCAAATTTCTCAAAAGGCCCTGTCACGTAATGTGATATTTGTCTGCCAGGTATAAAAGCATATTGGTAAGGGGATATGATCTTGTTTAGGTGAGGTTTCATTTTCTGGGAAATGAGTTTTGATATGATTTTATAGGTTGTATTGTAGAGACTGATGGGTCTAAAATGGATTAGGGAAGTGGGGTTGTCAATTTTAGGATAAGGGATATAAAAGTAAAGTTCATTTCTTTTAGTAAGTGGACAGAGGTGAAAAGGTGTTGTACCATCTTGACAATGTCATTTCCCAAAATTTCCCAGTTGGCTTTGAAGAAGTTAGGTGGAAATCCATCAGGACCTGGAGCTTTATCACTAGCCATGCTGAACAAAATGGATTTAATTTTATTGTGATCAGGGTTCCTGTTAAGCACAATGTTGTTATCTGTGGTTATGGTTGTGGGTATGAGATTGATGAATTCAGGTGAAATGTTGGTGGTTTCAGCAGTTGCCATTTTTGAGAAGTGGTTTGTAAAGCAGTTTTTGACTTCTTGATAGTCTGTTATCCAGTCTCCTTTATCATCATATATTGTATCAATCTTGTTTCTTCTGATTCTGCTCTTGGTAGCTCTGTGGAAGTAACTTGTGTTCTGATCTCTCAGTTTTATTATTTGATCTCTACTTTTGGTGTTTCAGAACTTTTCTTCTATGTCATGCCAGTTTTTGAGTTGTTTCCTTGCATCAGCTAGAGCTTGGCCTCTACCCATCCTGAAGTAATTGTTGTGTATCATGTTTAAATAATGCTTGCATTCTTCAATGTTTGTTTTGATGTTGTCATAAACATCCTTTTTCCAGACTCTGATTTGTAGCTTTATGTCTTTGGGTCTTCTGGCAATGGTGAAGGCACTGGATCCAGATAAAGATTTGCTCCGGCTTTCAGTTATTATTTTCTTACAGTCTTCATGGTCCAACCAATGGCCAAAGAATTTAAAAGGTATCTTGCCATTTTTCCAATGGGGATTCGAATTTAGCAGGATGGGGTGGTGATCAGACCCAATAGCTAGCATATTGGTGATGGTGGTGTTAGGATAAAGGACTAGCCAATCTTCAGTTGCCAGTCCTCTATCTAATCTTTGTTCAATGCGAGCATGACCCCTTCTTTTATTTGACCAATTAAAGGGGCATCCCGTGAAGCCAAGATTAACCAAATCTAAATCAAGAATTTTGTTATTGAATAAAGAAGCTTCAGCGGAGTCAATGGGATGAGTACTGAATTTTTCAGTGTCATGAAGAATAAAATTGAAGTCATGACTTAAACCCTACCGTTAAAATCGAAATCAGGACTTAACACTGAATTTTTCAGTGTTATTGAATAAATTGTTTCCTTAAGGAGGTTCTCAGTTTAATTTTTGTCATGAAGAATAACCAGGACTTAAACCCTACCGTCAGGGGCGAACACACTGTCCCCCTAAATTTTTGGAAGCAAAAAGATTCTCAGGTAGTTTTCACTTGAAATAATCTTGTGCCCCTTACTATTTACACCAAAAAAGTATATAAGATATAGTTTCGAAACTAATTCCAACCTTGTTCGCACAAAACCAACCCCAAAATTAAGGATAACATGTAGATACTCCCTACTCTACCAAAATCAAAATGATCTCCTTAGGTTAGTACGTATATGATTCAAATCAACAGCTAAATAGTAATCAATTTCCAAGTAAGGGTTTTTACTCCTACCTCCTAAGTAATCTATTGTTTGATTTTATTTCTTTTTCGATCACTTAATTTTTTGTGATGGAATTTGGGTTTATTATGATGGCGGGTTTGGATTTTGATAAATTTGAAGGAGAAACGTATAGCTGCAATGGTTACAAATAGCCGGTTTTTGTCATTTCTTGGTTTTGTTGTGGTAACAAAAGTTTTTTAACTTAAAATTGTTCTTTCATGGATTAACAATCATGATATGGTCAGACTTTCTTAATTTCCTATATATATAAGTTTTATTCAATAATGTAGGTCCTTTCCGATTTGAATGAACTTTGCGGTATTTAGTTTCCCTCTATATTGATGTATGCGGCATTCTTCAGTCACAATTTTAGCTATGTTATTAAGGATTAAGTGTGCCCCCACTGAATTTTTGTGCTGGATTCGCCGCTGCCTACCGTTAGGGTACTGAATCATTTTTATTTTGTATTGTGACTTATTTTAGTCTCGGTAACATGAAATAGAAGTAAATCATTTTATTTACACAAAATTGGTTAAAAAGACCAAAATCAACAATTCCTGGATGAAATGGACAGTTAGATTTTGATACTGTTTAAATGGACAAAAATGTAAAAATAGGCAGGATGTAATCACTTTCATCGTGCCCATTTTCAAATATTTTTTCTTATTTTTAATTTACACAGGATGTATCCAGTTTCATCCTTGCTATTTTTTAAATTTAAGCTAGGATGAAACCAGTTTCATCCTTATTTTTTTTTGGCCATTTCGCCCAAACTATTTTTTACTCGTCCATTTGAACCGTGATTTAAAATTATTTGGACAAATAACCCATTTTTCGTTTTATTTAATCAACGTAAAAAGGAAACCAAAATGGAAGTACAAAAAAAGACTACAATTAGGTAGCAAAAATAGATAAATGGTGCCTTATTGCTATTTAATGCGTAACACGATCATTTAGCTGCACAAGGTTTTGTTGCTACCATAAATCTTCCAAAGGAATTCTCGTAAAGGCCATGTGCCCAGTTGAACTACTATGCTTGAATCGTTAATCTAGATGCCAACTTGAAATGAAGTATTAATGCGAACACTAAATTAGGTCTTAAATGAAAATTATAAAAAGCAAATGAGCACTAGGTTTATAGTTTACTCATTTTTGTGTCGTAACTTTAGACTGAGAACCGCCTTAAGGCATTTCCGACGCCATAACTGAGTAAGATTTTATCAACAAAAATGAAAACTTAATTGGTTTCCAATCTTAACCAAAAATCATTATAAGGAAATAAAAGGATAAAATGGTACTTACATGGAAGATTAAATCCTCCAACATATATTTGCAGACATCACCTTCATCACCTATTAGTGTAAACCCATTTTAAGCTTCGACAGTTTTCATTCATATTGCCTACACCCAAAACATATAAACCTAAACAAGGATCATCTATCAAATACTACAAATGTCAATCTAATAAACAACATAATAAGCATAAATCTAAAATCACTATTAATTGTATGTGGTCACACAAAAGGTTACGATTGAACTATACCACCATATTGAAGTGATTCGAGGATATCCAAACCTCAGATCAAATCAAATTTAAGTACAATATCTAACAAAACTATTCCATCTATATCGATTACTCAAAAAATAATTTATTTGAATACCCAAAATTTCAAAATCCGAATCAGAAATTAAAAAAATCTGAACAATTGAAAACTTTAAAAAATATCTAAATAAAGAAGAATATTTTGTTTACCTATCACATAGAAACGATTCAGACGAACCTTGAAACTTGGTAGTTTCATGAGAGCTAAATTTATTATAGCGAAGATATCCACGATCATTTTAGTTTTATTGAGGAAGAATATCATGCGTGGGTTTATGTATTACAAGGACATATGTGGACCGCCACTTATATAAGCTAACTAAGCCAAGACTCTGATTCACGGGCACGATAAAAATCCGTAACACTTATTTGTTGTTACTACATAAAGTGATATATGTTCCTGATACTTATTATATTATTATATTTTTGTATGGTACCCGATTTTATATTAACTAACACGGAATTAAAATTGTCCACTACGTGACACCCATCAGTATCATAAGAGCCACTTACTACTACTTCTTCTTCATCCACCACCAACTCCCGACCACCATTTACAAACACCTCACAATCAACCCTGCAATTTCATTACTCCCTCTGTTTTTTTTTAGTCCCCTTTGAAAAATTCAAAATAATAAGAAGGACATAGGATTTTCATAAACTATCCCTATTAAATGTCAAATTGTTATCAAATAAAAAAATAAAAAAGTTATTAATATAACAAAAATTGGTAAGTGCTTTTAATAGGTGAAATGACGAGGGTACCAAGTACACCACAATATTTTCGATATCAACCTATAAGTCTGATACCTTGCGTGATCTAATATGGACAGAGACTGTCAAGAAGATAGCAAACCATAAGTATACACTTGGTATATAGTACAAGTCCGAAACCGAATCTTAAACTATAGGGATCAACCCAAGTATTGGATTAATATACAAGTGCGATTATTTTAATTATAACTTAAACAATCATAATGCGGAAAGTAAAGTAAAAGCAAACGACAGGATTTTGTTAACACGGAAACCGCAAATGCATAAAAACCCATAGACCAGTTTTGAATACTCTCAGAATTAAGCCGCTATACAAAGAATACTAACAACTTCATATAGTTGAGACCAAGTAAACTACCCCTAGTTACCTAGTTTCCCAGTATCTCTGCGCTTACAATAAATCTAGTCAGCTCACGCGAATCCTATATAGACCCAGATAGTTTGGACACCAAGGAATTTTCATAACCGAAAATATTTTCAAGATATGCGATAAAGCACCTAGGTTCTGTTTTGTCTACTTCCAACCAATATCCAACTGTATAACCGAAATCCCTCTTGGATACAACTCAATAATATCTAGCATACAAGATGCTTAACTAATATATCTTCCAGATATATGTTTTGCCTGCTGGAAAAACAAAACATATACATTTGAAAACCTTAACAAAAATATTCTCAAACATTTCGGTTTGGGATCTCACCTTGAGTATCAAATAATATGTTTGAAAAATAAAATATAAGATTTATACACATATTCAAATTACTCATTATGTCGACATCGTAAACGTTCCTATTTTGCAAACTCAATTTCCAAACTCACACAAACCCTATAGTGTGTGTGACTGTAAAAATCGGTTTTGCATATGAGGATTGGTTCTACCATGACTCTCAATGTAGGTAAGGATCGGTTCTACCTTGATTCCCATATAGGTTAGGAACAATACTACCTTGAATCCTAACATTGATAAGGATCGGTACTAATATGGCTCCCAACATAAGTAGGGATTGGTCCTTCTTTAAATCTTCAATTAAAACCGGACCACCAATCCTATTGATTTCTTTCAACTATGAAATATAAGTTTGTAAATCTACTTCCTTAAACTCATATAATAAAAAATAATTTTCTAGGTATGAAATCAACCATAAGTTCATGACACAATCTAGTAAGTAAACAAGTTAAAAAGATTGTCTATGTCGTAATTAAGAAGTTCAAAAGATATCAAAATTGTAATTATACTTCGTAATTCAATATATCAAGACTATAAAACAACTTGTATATTCTTCTTTGACACTTTGATCATAATAAGATGATCAAGTCTCTATTACTACTTGAAAGTGACGATATAAAAATGGAAACAAATCAGGTTTTATATTACTAAACTCAAGTAAAAGGATGATGTCTTCGCATCGACTTCAAAATATTCGGGTCTTCAAAGTAATACTTGTATGTCTCAACATTTTTAGACTTTCTAGTCTACGTAACAAAGTTGACTCTTGTAATTCTAATCAAGCGACTTTTGAGTTTTGATGCTAAAATATGATAATCAACCTTGACATACCAATGTTTGGCGGGTTCCACCGAGCAATACTCTGACAATAGGTAAAAAAAAGAAACAGAAAGCATAAAATTAGATTTATTTTGGAAAGATTAAAAAGGAATGAAGATAAACATTAAATTTATTAAAGACATTTGTTTTTTATTTATGGAGATACACTTTAAGAATTTATATTTGGTCATAATAAAAATAATTTTATAATTACAAAAAAATCAAGGGTATATTTAAGAGTTTAATGAGAAAATTCCACTATAAACAAAAGATGACCACTTCTTTGAAACTAACGAAAATAGAATAAAGGACGGAAATAAAACCGAGGGAGTATTTATTAATGACCATATATTTGTTAGGATATATAATTAATGATATTTGGTATACGAAATTAATATATATAATATTTATTATCAGAAATTAATGGGACAATAATGATATGATAAGCAAATTATGACCGGATGTAGTTTTAACTTTCAATCTCATACGTCAATTACTAGGAAATCACCCGTGCCGTACCGGCATGGGCTATTTCACACAGTCTTGAGCTGAGATGTTTGTAATAGTTTTACTTCTTATTCATTGCTTGAGAAACGACACTGGCTATCTCACCGGACAATTTGCTGAAATTTTTATCAGATGTACTGTATCTCAGTTAGTATTGTTTTCCTGTGTACATTGTACAATAATCTCCGAATGCACTCATGTAATGCCTTCCCCGAGAAATCAGTATTCGTACCCAAAATAAAAAGTTAATCACTTTCTGTGTTAAGTTTTCTTAATTTTCCGCTATGTAATTTCAATTTTCTGATCAATTCTGGGTTTATCGTTGATGGTTGCGAACACCATGGATACACAAAAAGAGAATGGACCGATGGAAGTGGTATACAGCTTCTTTCGAGTGAAGGCCATATACCGTCATGGGCATATCCACTTTGTTTTCACATTTACTGCATCAAAAGTCAATACACTCACCAAGAACTTCTTTAAAGTAGAACTCTACGTATCCACATTGATAACAAAGCTCACCCACGAAATTCTATTAATTAGAGAAAAATAGAAGGAAAAAAAAGAGGGGAGTAAATAAAGAAAAAAGATATTGTTTTGTAAATTTATCTAAATGAATCTATATAAGCATGAAGATACTTTATAATTTAATTTATTCGTCAATCAGATTTAATTGCATCGTTCTGAGTGGATCGTTGTGCTATCTGTGTTGCATTTCCAATTTTTGTTGTGTTTCCCTTGCTAAGGTAAAGGGAGAACAATTAAAAGGTCGACAACTATAAAAAAAATATAAAAGGGAGACAACTATAGAAAAATATAAAGTAAATAAGGGACAACGTCAGCGGATTTAGATTCTAATAAAATCAAATATCTGATGTGGAACCATTAAGAACGGTGATGTATTGCCCATTTCTGTTCAGATGTTTGAGCCGACATGTAGCATCCGGAGTATGTTATCCTAGAAGCTCCATATTGAATTCAAAGCGAAATATATGAGACAGAAAAGTGAGGCCAGTATAGCTTAAAATTGGGGGGAGTGACACCTACCTGTAAGAGCGTCCACAGTGGTGCGAGCATAACTAAAGACCAAAGACTAAAAAAAAAAGATCAAATTTGGGTTTAGTCCGTCCTGTGGCGTAGCGGGTGACGAGTAAATTTGGTCGCGCGTTGATATAAAGTCCGCTTCATCGTCCAGCGTAGATAAAGATTACGCCTGGCATGGGGCATTGATAAAGATAACGCCTGGTATGGGGCGTTGATAAAGATAACGCCTGTATGGGGCGTGAATTATAGCAACGCCTGGTGTGTGGGACGGAGATTATACGTTCGCCCGGGTTCAAAAATAAAAAAAAAATAAAAAAAATGGGGCGTTGATAAAGACAACTCCCCAAGCAAAGTTTTCAAAACTTTGTGAAGGTGGGATCATGATTGTATCAACGCCTCAAGAGAGGCGTTAACATTATGTACGCCTGGGTGTCCGGCGTTAACTTTACGTACGCCCCATTCAGGCGGACATTATACCAACGCCCCATCCAGGCGGACATTATACCAATACCCCATCCAGGCGGACATTATACCAACGCCCTGCATCAGGCGTTAACTTTACGAACGCGCGACTACAGGCGGACATTATACCAACGCTCGTCGGGTAGGCGGACATTATTTAAACGCCCGACTATATTTGGATTTGGTCTTAATCCCCGACCAAATTTGGTCCGAGTTTTACTCTTTGATCAAATTTTGATCGATGGTCCGTCTCACTACACCAGCCCACTCGACACCAAATTTGGGTTTAGTCGTCCACTGCAGTTGCTCTAAGGGAATTAAGTATCAAATGCCTAGGTTGGTAGCTAAAGGCTACAAACAGGGTATCAAATTATATTTACATCACACCAAGTTTTACCGCACACTGAAATTGTCCTCCAACGCATTATTAAACTGAACCACTTTTCATGACCTGTGCCAAGTCCTCTTTTTCATCCACTACAACAACCGGGAGCACCCACTGTCTAGAAAATAAGGACTTAAGAATTCAGTCTTTCAGATACTTATGGCAACTCAATATCTAAGAATATTAGAAAACCTTGATTACTACACGGAAAAAAAATAAAATTATTAGAAAAAAATGAATAATACTGCAGTTCCGTTAATAAGACAGTTTAGTTTTTTTTTGTATTTTTGTATTTTTTTTGTGAACTCTATTGTGATTCAGTTCTCTCAACTAACATGCAGATTATGAAGACTGCAATGATGCTAGATTTCACATGGATTGTTGTTGTATAACTATCTCGAAAATACGTAACTGCTAAAGCATTGCAACATGTTTCCATGAGTTACATAAGGCTTTTTTTTTTCTTATGCTAATTGACTATAGCATAACCCTTAGAGTACCTGGGGATTATTTTTTACTTCCACCAATATAACTAAGGCTAGGAGACCAAATGATTCATAGTTTTTCCATTTGCTTACCATGTAATGCTTACTTTGCAGATAGTGAGTTATCCTTGTAACACTTATAAAGTTTTTTGAATTCAGGAAAATTAATTGTTACTAAACTTGTGAAGGATTGAAATCTAGAGATCATAAGAACTGGTAAAAGAAAGAAAGCACAGGTAGTGAACTGCCGAATTTTTGTCAATAAGCAAACCTATACAAAATTCTAGCCTGGTCAAACAATCCTTACCTTGGCATTAGATTGTACTGTTCAAAAAACCATCAACATTGACATATTATTTACCTTCTTGCATCAAAAATACATTGGAGACAAAGCGAAGTTCTAAAAAATGTCGAAATCTTACATAAAATAGAAGCAATAATTTTTTCATACCTACATAATTCATGGCGGCTGCTTCATATATATCTCAAGATTTTCGTCCAATGACAACCCCTGAATCCTGATAGCAAATTTAAGCAAAGAATACACACACAATTACAATCAGAAAATCACAACTTAAGTGGGGGAGTAAAGACTTTTGGTGAGATAAAATCTCGCCCAACATATGGAACCATCTAAGGGTTTACATGAAACCAATAGAGCAGGCCCATTGACTATCAAAAAGGATTAACTCAAACGCAAATTAATGTGAAAGTGGAAGTTCTCCATATAAGGTCCAAAGTAGATAAATTGAGGAAGGAGAAGCTACACAGAATAGAGTAATGTAAAAGTGAAAAGGACAATATACGACGATTCAAAATTATACGAAAATTGAATCAGTCATAACCAAAGATAGGAAACCTCGAAAAGGATTCGTAGTAAAGGCACATAAGACTCACACTTTGAATCTTAAGAACTTAATCTTAACACAGATGGAGCTTAAATTGGAAGTTATAGTGTTGACAACTTGAGATCTACCGAAACTTCAATCATCACTAAGATTTCCAGTTCCCCGTGAAAAGTAACTCGTTCTTGTTCCCCATGAAATTCTGAACGAATTGTACAAAGAACAACCAAAAGGATTTCTAAACAATAATTGATATATAGAGGTAAAAATGTCTAAAGCTACGGTCTCAAACACTGATATGCAAAAGCCTTAATGGTGAAATAGCAAAATAAAAAAATTCTAACCATTCTCGCAATTCTACAACAACTGGGATGTCAATATTGGAGTACACTTAGGAAGCATTGACGGAGACGCAGAAATTCCCTGCAATAATACCAATACATGTTAGGAAAGTAGATCAAGAGCCAAAGTTTAGCTTAGTCTTTCACAAAAATGAGGGAAATAAGGTTTTCACTTAAATTCAGAAGTACAAATAGTTAAAACCTAATAGAGTTACAAAGTATATTCAATTCTTTTCACTTACCTTTGATCTTTCAGAATTAGCACCGCCCAAAAGTGAGTTTCACAGCATCCTTGGAACCAACCAACACCTAAATGAAGAAGATTGCTCAACAAATAGCACCAAAAGTTCAAAGTTTTATTAAAATTTATTGTACATTCAGATTATTTGGGGGATTATGGTAATTTTAACAGAATAGTGAACTCTTGCAGTCATAAAATATTTTGACTAGCAAGATATTTTGATGATGGTAATTTTAACGTCATACAAAATACGTCCTCATATCTAGTCAACAAAATTGATTGAGATAACCCCCATCTGCCTGAATAGCTTCCTAGTGCATCTCTAATGGTTATAAGTTTATTAAGTCCTTTTCAAGGCTTAAAGTTCCATTAGTAAACCTTGAATCCACTAACAGAGATATCAAGTTACTGTATATGTACTTTGTGCAAATTCATGGAGTTAAATAGATCGAAGACTCAAAGTTCTAAGTAAGATAGTACATGCATTTTAAACATTTCCAAATAACTAAGTTCAGTATTGTTTGATTACTACTTTCATGTTTAATCAAATTACATTACGAATATCAAAATATTTAGAAATCAAAAACTTTAAATTGGAACTGCATATGATCCAGTAGCTATCTTGTTGACAAAGTTATGGCAAATCCTACAGATAAATCATAATGTATTCCTTAAATTAGTTCAGCTGGTTTTGGCATAATTGAACCATTCAGAACACAAACTTAGGAAAATAATTGATGTAAAAATAAAAATAGAGTGAAAGCAGTGACATGAATGTCATGATTAACAGAAAATAACAACGGGATGCAGTGACAAAGAACTTACCTCCTGAATTGTTCAATGATTTTGTATTCCACCAAAAGGATATTATCTTTTAGGGGTAATTTGCGATACCTCCCCTGGCGAAGATCATAATTTGAGTTACCTCCCCTACAGAACAAATATTAGTGAAACCTCCTCTCGTCACTTTTTCCATCCAAACCCAGTTAGCTGAGTCAGCTGTTTCGTACAGCTGGACAATTTCTTACACGTGGATTTTATACTTTCCCATAATACCCTCATGTATGATCATCCAACGGCTAGACACGTGTTATGGTCGGATTTTCTGAGATTCGACCGTTCAACGGTCGAATCTGTGCGGTCACCTTCAACAGTCACCTGCAACCGTCATCTTCACCATCCAGTTCTATATAAAGCATATATGAAGAGAAAATATTTTGCACCTCTCCTTAACTCCATTATCACAGACCTGCTCTTTTCAAACAAAACCAATCACACCATCTGAAGTGCTGCCAGAACTATGGGTGATTCATCTTCAAACTCCACCGATGTAAGTAAAACCACCATTAGAGGAGGTAACAGTAATTTTTATATTTACAGTTAGGAGGTAAAACTAAAGAATTTTTCATATTTTTGCAGTGTCTTGAACATCTGTGTAGCTGTCAAATTTGCAGGGGAACTACCCATTTAGCCATGAAATTCCCTTACCTCTATTCCAAATATAGAAAATGTGATGGCTTGCGTAGAGTTTGGGAAGCAAACACTCAAGCCAACAAAGGAAGGAGATCCTTGAGATGCCAAAACCAACCAAAGTGTAATGAATTTGAGTGGTTGGATAAAGCTGCTGTAACAGAAATACCAAAAACAGAAAAACAACAGTTAGGGGATGGGTGCTTCAAGTGTGGTAGTGATTCTCATTGGGTTTCACAATGCCCAGAAGCTTCACCTGCATCCAACAAAAAACTCACACCAATAGCTGGCCTTGATGGGTGTTTTATCAAAGGGAAATATTCAATTGAAACACATGACATGAAAATGGTCATTGATTCAGATGTTAGTGACAGTATGTTTGCAGAAATATGTAACAGGTTTAAAGGTGCAGTGACTGTGGAAAAGGGAGAACAAAAAGAAAACTAAGAGCATTCACAAAAGTCTTATGTAACATTCACAAAAAAGGCAGTTTCATCATCTGCTTCATCATTAGCTATTGTTATGTAATAGCATTCACAAAAAAAGACAGTTCATCATCTGTTTCATTAGCTACTGTTCAATTGCTATGTAGTATTATGTAATAGCATAATTAGTAATTAAGTAAAAGTCTTAAGTTCCAAAAAAAGATGCTCATACTGTTAGTTAAATCCTGCATCTTGGTGGCTTGAATGTATGAGAAGCTGGTCTATTTGGTTCCCTCATTCCATCTGGCGTAGTCCCATATAGATTCTGATAATTTCCAATAGTGGCTGATCTTGATGCTGACATTGGGGAAGACCTTCCTCTGCCTTGTGTTGGTGTAGACATTCCTCTTCCTGGTGATGGTTCAGTTTTTGTCCCAAAAAGCAGGTATTCAAATCCTCTTCCCCTTCCTTGTGTTCTTCCCCTTCCTTGTGTTGGTGGTGTAGAAGCAGCTCCCTCCCTGCCCATATTCAATCAGTCTAGGTAAGATAATTGAGTTAAGATATTATTATGTAAACATTGAAAAAAGGCATAAGAGAGAAAGAAAACAGTACTGACCTTCCCACAACATGTGATACATTGGGTGTAGATGAGGATGTTGTGCCTCTACCTCTGCCCCTTCCTTTGCCACTGCCATTTGGGGGTGTAGCCCTTGCATTTCTGGTTGGGAAAGTCCTAATGTTATGTTTAGTAGACTGGCAATTGGTACAAGATCTCTTTGCCTTCTTGTGTGGTTGTTCTCCTTCTACATCAGACCTAATTCTCTTAGTTCTTGGTCTACCTGTCTTTATCTTGAACTTAGGCCTGTACACCACCATTGGATGCTATCAAGTACAAAAAACAAACAATTACACTCAACTAAATAATACAAATGAATGCTAACAGTTAATCAATTGCATTAAATGACATTACTAACTGACCTCCTCATTCCAGTGATCTTGACTATCACATGCAACAACTTTTCCAGCATAAGCCTTTTTGTAAGATGAGATTTTGTGATAATCATCCACCAGACTGCACAAAATCAACAAAAAGTATCAAATGAATTATTAAATGGAAGCTGAAGTTACAAACAGTTAGCATGAAGTGTTTAACTGGCCTATTGATATCCAGTCTAAGGTGACAAGCAACAGCAATAGCATGTACACAGGGTATTCCTGTAGGCCTTTGCAGCACCCCATGCTAATGTCTTCAAGTGAGTCCCCTTGTGGCCTTTGGTCTTAAAATTCTCAAATATGTGTCTAAAACATAATCTATTCCTACTTGAGTGAAACACTTCTTCAAGTGCTGGGACCAATCCCTTCTGCCTATCTGAGATGAATGTTAATGGAGCAGGATGTTTTAGCAATCTATCCTTGATTAGATTGAGAAAAATAATCCAATTTTCCTTGTTTTCACAATCACAAATAAACTTTGCCAGAGGATACATACCATTGTTTCCATCAAGTGCCACTGCAGAAAGCAACACTCCACCATACTTTCCTTTGAGAAAACACCCATCTAGACCTATAAATGGCCTGCATCCATCCTTAAAACCAGTCAAAAAAGCATCAAATCCCAAGCAACAATAACTGAAGTCATGGTCAGTATCAGTGGAAACAACACCTATACTCCTCGGATTCTTTTTCATTATCTGATCCATAACCTCAGGTGCTAACTTGTACCCATCTTCATAAGACCCAAACTTCTTTGTTAAAGCTTTACCTTTACCTTTCCAAGCAACCCAGTAACTAAGTACAACAACATGCCTTGTCTGCAGTCTACTTTTGATCTTTTTAGGTTGCAATGAGTAATCATCTTCATTAATATCTTGTTCAATGACACTAGCTACCCAACTTGAGTTTTCCATCCTATTGTAGCCAGTACCAGTTCTACTCACACAAATATGCTTAGGAATATACTTAGTGATCTTGATAGTATGCCCATCTGGTTGACTTCTGTGGAGTTTGAGGTTTGGATGCAAGCTTCTTCTTTGTTGCAGGTGACTTCTGTGGAGTTTGAGGTTTGGATGCAAGCTTCTTCTTTGTTGCAGGTGACCTATGTGGAGTTGTAGTTTGGGTATGCTGAGCAGTCTGAGTTGGCTGCTCTGTTGTCACTGCAGTCTGACTTGGCTGCTGACTTGGATCATCTTCAGACACTTGTGTCATATGCTGACTTGTTTCCTCATCTTCAATCAAACACCCAACAACATATGGCTCTGTCTGAGATTGTGTGACTGGCACAATATCTCCATCACCCACACCATAATTCACCTCAACTTCTTCATCCACACCATAATTCACCTCAA
Organism: Papaver somniferum; assembly: GCF_003573695.1. Lineage (NCBI taxonomy): Eukaryota > Viridiplantae > Streptophyta > Magnoliopsida > Ranunculales > Papaveraceae > Papaver > Papaver somniferum. The sequence continues at coordinate 146,335,035 of NC_039358.1, read as the reverse complement.
CTTGTTCACCTGGTGGCACAACTTTTAGGGGTCCCTCATGAGTCATGAACAAATGAACTTCATTAGGAACATCTTGATCTGATTCATTCCAAAACTTCAGCAAACCTTTATCATCCACAACATCACAAAGAAAGCCACTCTCCAAGTACTGAAAGTCACAATGGTGGCCATCTATCCCATCAATATACTCATAAACATTGTGCAACAGATCCAACATGTTCAGAGTGTCTCCATCATACTTAGGCCAATACACCTCCTTTCCATTCATATAATCAAGGAAACTGAATCCACAAACAGGTTGTTGCCTAGACCATTCTCCATCATAGTGTAAATAGACATTCTTAGTATCATAAACAACACTTTCACTGCAACATAACCAAAAACCTAAATTAATCACCACAATCAACACCTTTAATAGACTGTACAATATACAAAAAACCCAAATCACATGAACAAAAAAAAACAGAGCGTCAAATACAGAAATTATAAAAAATGAAATTAGGGTTACTTTGAAAAACCCAATTCCTACACTATATCACATCAGAGACCTTTTTATCAACTATCACCAACTCACACACAGGTAATTTCTACATCGATTAAGCATATAACATCCATCCTAAATCAGAGGATAATGATAAAGACCCAAGAACAGCATGCATAACATCAAACCCATAATCACGTATCGAATCATTAAACGAAAACAGAATGGAAGAACATAAACCCTAGAAGAAAAAAAACTCCAATCTTCGTCTCCGGTTATGATTCATCACGATTAAACCCTAGAAAACATATGAAACAAAAAGAAATAGGAAGCCAGTTCTTCTCTTCGATCAATTTCTTCTTCTCTTCGATCAATTTCTTCTTCTCTCTGCAACTGATAAACTTTTTTCTCTCTCTCTAATGTGTCTTCCCGCTCTATAGAGGGGTAGTTATACAGACGAAGAGGTACGTGTTCAATTCTAATCGGCTACCCAAACGGTGCCAAATCGAAACCATCCATTGTCTGACATGATGCACAGCCGTTGGATGATCATACATGAGGGTATTATGGGAAAGTATAAAATCCACGTGTAAGAAATTGTCCAGCTGTACGAAACAGCTGACTCAGCTAACTGGGTTTGGATGGAAAAAATGACGAGAGGAGGTTTCACTAATAGTTGTTCTGTAGGGGAGGTAACTCAAATTATGATCTTCGTCAGGGAAGGTATCGCAAATTACCCCTATCTTTTATGTCGTTAGATGGCTAGAATTTGGGTTTGGCAGTGGACCACTGTAAGTTATGTGGACCTTTATCAAATTTCCAGATAAGATTCCTTTTGAATAATGTCTTGTAAATCATCTCTCCGTATCAAAGAATGTGTTAGGACAACAAAATTTCCAAAACGTAAAGTAAAATAGGAGAATCGCATATCGAGTTGGATCCCAAAGTGGAAACGATAACTACCTGTTCGTCAACAATAACTGCATTTATACCGGTTACATCATTGGTAGATATAAAAAAAAAAGATATAAAATCCAACTCTTCCATTTCCTATACACTGGAAGTCTGGAACGGTAATACACATGATTTACCTTCGTCAAGGGCCTATAAGCTCTTGAAGATGTCCTGTTTTGCCAAGAAACCTACCTCGATGCAGCTTGCATGTCACTTGGGACGCCATATCGAAAGATTTGGTCTGGAACATACATCCAAATCCAGTAAAAAAAATAAATTAAAACCATAGATTGACTTGAAGGGGGATATGGAGGGCAGAGGTTCAACTAAACATCTGATAAATCTAAATTGGAGATAAAAGGCCAATGACACATACTGCTGATCTAACTAACCTGATGATATACAATGAATTTTTCTATACCAAAAGAATTTTCTTTTACAATGAATTCCTCTTTAGCCAAAGAATGCATTCTAGAGCTTGGGAATGTTACAGGAAAAAAATATACCATATTTTTAAGAATCACATACAATATCTAATAAACAACCAAAATCTAAAGAAAAAAAATGAAACTGAAATAATACGTGATTAACGAAAAAGAATCACAGTGAATAACAAATCAAATTACAGTAGACAAACCACCAAACAAAATCTAAAATTAATAAAACCTACTAAGAATAAGTAATAACTTGAACAACAAATCATACTACAGTACCAAATACTGAAGAAAGGAATAAGAAGAAACCCCGATGATAGATTATAGATAGGTGCTTTAATCTAACGATGAAAATCAACCAAAGAGAGGGACATGAGAGGGTTGCTCATTCGTTGGGTTTGAGCAGAAGTTCATGGAAAGAGTATCTAGATGAACCCTGAACCGACTGGTACGCAAGAGAGAATCGAAAGGAATCATGATACGTTATGGAAAATGGAAGTTAAGAGGAAAACCCTTTCTATGATTCGCTTTAAAGTTACAGTACAGTAATACACATATCGTGCGACCCGGGCAACGCCCAGCCATTGGATCTAACAAATCCAGTACGTTTTTCTAGGAGGGAGGGAAGATCACAGCCAGTAGTTGGAAAAGCCAATGTATCCTGGCCATCCCATGACTCACCAAACATTACTGTTGTATAAGCATTGATGTGAACAACCACAACCCTAAATTTATTTATTGGAAGGATAAATTTGAACTGCTCTTTATCTTGTCTAAGTTAGTTAAGTTCTATTTTGTATTATAGATTATATTATATGAATAACGATATAAATCTGAAATAAAAAATTACAAGCAGAAAACTATTTTTGTCAGCCCACGCAGCACATGTGACTTTCTCAATGGTGCAATCCCTAACTTATGTGGATCAAATCTGCATAATTAATATTAATTCATTCCTTAAACAAAAATATCTTATATTAAGATTAAACACGCATGTTATAATCGAATCAAGATCAAACACAAAAATTTAATTAATATCATAACAAAAAGTCTAATCAAGATCAAACACAAAAATTTAATTAATACCATAACAAAAAATCTAATCAAGATCGAGATAAAAGAAGAAATTTCATTTTGAGTTTACTCGAGAGAAAGGAAAATTTTATTGTGGATGTATAGATGATTATAATGTTTATGAGCATAAGATTGTTGTATAAGGCAAGTTTTTGAAGCTTAAAATCAACGAGAACATTTTTTTTTTTTTGAAGTTCAACGATTCTTTTTTGGAAAAATTAACGGATTGGGGTTCTTGAGTTTTGGAAAAGATGAAGTTTCTGTAATATACAACCACCCCTACATGAAATGTTCTCATCTACGTATACCCCACACATGTCTTATCAAATGATCAATCTACTTGCAACACCCATATATACTCCGCAGTTCATAAATAAAATAATGACTTTGATACACCAGGATGAGGACTTGTAAAGATAAATATGAGGGGTGATGCCTTTTATGAATTTTAATAGTCTTACTGAGAGCGACTGCAATGGTACGACTAAACTCAAAGATCAAAGACCAAAAAAAAAGACTAAATATGAGTTTAATCTGTACTGTGACGTTATGGGGAGAAGACCAAATTTGGTCGCGCGTAAAATTAATCACCGCACGAAAACGGGCGTAAATTTGGTGTACGCTTGAATGGGGCGTAAAATTGGTTTACGCCCGAAATTTGAATGGGGCGGATGGTTTGGTGTCCGCCTGATGAGTAAGTGAACGGGCGGATGGTTGGGTGTCCGCCTGATGAATTTCATTTTGAATGGGGCGGATGGTTTGGTGTCCGCCTGACGAAATGTGAACGGACCTTGAATGGGGCGGATGGTTTGGTGTCCGCCTGACGAAATGTGACGAAATGTGTCCGCCTGAATTTCATTGGGTGTCCGCCTGATGAATTTCATTTTGAATGGGGCGGATGGCAGGCCTTGAAAGGGTGTATAAAATGAAGCGCAGAAAAACGGGGGCCTACAGTAATACCGCAAGTGCACGGTCGTCAGTTGTAGCTCATGCAAGTACGGGTCGATCCACAGAGATCGGGTGTGTTTGGAGTTTTCTAGCTAATTGGGTTCCTAAATTTGCTATTGTTGGGCTTTGGGTACCAATGGATTTTGGTAACCAATGGGTTATGATTGTGCTTTGGGCCTTTGAATGATTTTGAATTGTATTGAACTGAGCTTGGGCTCAGAAATGTGGACTATGGGCTTTGGTTTCAGTGAACTGATTTGAGCTTTGGGCTCAACAGTCCAACTGTGAATTGGGCTTAACAGTTCACTTGTGACTTGGGTTTGGTAGTGAACTAGGCTTTAGCCTTAACTGGGCTTCAGAGGCTTTTGGAAGTGAACTGAGCTTTGGGCTCAGCAGCAGCAGGCAGGAAAAGGAAGGCAGCAGCAGAAGCAAGAGCTGCAGCAGTTTGGCAGCAGCAACAGCAGCTGAGGCAGGAGGCAGCAGGGGGAAGCAAAGCAGCACAAGTGCTGCAGCAGCAATTGCAGCAGTAGAAGAAAAAGGCAGCAATGCAGCAAGGGTTACAGCAGCAGTACTGCAGCTGCTCAAGCAGTGAAGAAAATGCAAAACAGAAAAGCAACAGAGTTGCAGGGCAGGGAAGAAACAACAAGGCAAAATCAATACAAAACAAGAAAACAAAGCTAAACAGTTGAAGATGGAATTGTGGATGAGAATGAAGTAGATTATGGATGGGAACTAGGGTTTGAATTCACTCTAACTTCTACTATGTATTCTCCTATAGAAAGTTAAACTCAACTATGTTCTATTATTTCCAAAGCACTAATTGTCTTTCTACAGCACAACTAGTCAAAGGATTATGAATTCAGCTTGAGTTGCAGCTTATCAACAGCTCATGAACCTAACTACAAAGTATACTTGGCATACATTGTGAAAGTGAGGTGATGATGAACTAAGTTCAAGTCTTTCCTAAACTTGTTTAACCTTCTAAAGCAATATGATCAATGTACTACACAATAAGAATTTAGGGATTCATCAAGTCCCTAGCATGATGGTTTAGAACATGACAAACATTACACTAACATTACAGGGCAGTGAGCATAACAGTGAACAACATGGTGAACTAACATGACAACACAGTGAACAATATGGTGAACTAACAGTGAGCATTCATATAAACAGAGAATTAAAACCAAGAACAAGAACAAATGCAATTAAAAGCAAAAGTGCAACTAACAGGAACAATTAAAATAAACAGGAGCATCACACATTAAAAATTAACAGTGCAATTTAAAATTGGAATTAACCTAACCCAAATTGGGTGGAAACTTGGCTAGTCCAAGAACACCTTTTACATCTCATACACATCCCCTTTTATAGTTTTACAAATCCCTAAAATTTCTACAAACCCTAATGTTGATAACCCTAAATTGATTTTTGGGGAAAATCAAATTTGACATACCAATTGGATAATTTCGACCCAACCCATGCTTTGTACTGGCTTTACGCTGCTCGAAATCCCCTATTCTTCGTCTTCTTTGCACTGCAACCCTATCTTGGAGCGAAACCCTAAGCCTGCCTCTCTTAATCTTAGCACCTATGTGAGAAGACGCTACGAGGGAGAGAGATATACTAGGGGGTTCGATAGGTCTCTTGGTCGGCTGGTTGTGGTGGTGGTGGAGCTCGAGGTCTGGTGGTGGCAGTGGAGTTGCAGGCGATGGTGGTTCTGGAAATGGTCGGGTGGAGAAGATGAGTTCGATGTTTTGGGAAGGAGGGAGTGTTTGGGTGGTAGTATAGGGTTTGGTGCTAGGGTGTGAAGCGGGTTCATCAAGAGGTGATGTTTCGTGAGATGGGCCGTGGGATGTGAAGCTGGTAGGTGGATCGGATGGTTCCTCCTGAAGAGGCTGGTAGCGACCGTCAGATTTTTTGATACAACGAAGTAAACGGCTCTAGATGGGGTTAGGTGTTGTAGTGTTAAGCGGAAGTATCGGGATTCGATGAACAGCAAGGGAGCGACCGTTGGATTCAACTACCATCTAATCTGAAGGCTTGGAATTTCAGCGCTGTGGTGTTCGGCAGAGACTTCAGATTTTGATGCTCTATGAAGGAGCGACCATCGGATGCTTCTGAGAACTGATCTGATGGCTGAGAACGGAGGCGTTTTTGTGTGTAGAAAATGAGGTTGTGCGCACCATTCTTCGCGGCTTCCTTGCGTGATTTCTCCCGGCTTTTCACTACTTTTCTGCTCTTTTCCGCTCCGCAAGTCATCCAGACTTTATTTATTACCTAAAAATGCAAAATTAAGTAAGAAAAATATTTATTCTTGAAAACAATGAAAATACAGAATATGGGATAAAATGTAGAATTAATGCACAAAAGATGAGTTAAATGCCAAGAAAAATATATAGAAATATGCACTTTTTAGCACTCATCAGCGGATGGTTTGGTGCCCGCCTGATGAGTAAGTGAACGGGCGGATGGTTGGGTGTCCGCCCAGCAACAAGCGTACTTTAAATTTACGCCCGACTATATTAGGATTTGGTATTTGGTCGCGACCAAATATGATCTGGGATTTGATCTTTGGCTGGGATTTAATCTTTACTCCGTCCCACTGCGTTACGATCTCATCCCAAATTTTTGGTTATACTCGCCCACTATGGATGCTCTAATGGAATAAAATTGTATGCATAAGACGACTAATGGAATGTTACTTTCTATTGTGAACAGAATTGGTAAGTTTAAATTAGTTTTCCTTTATTTATTCAATTAGCCAACCGTTCAAAGTTTATCCGAAGCCCACAAGTAACGCCATCAACAAATTAACAGTAAGGAATGGATCTATTTTTTTAAATAAATTTGTCAGTAATTAATACGTAAACAATAAACGTTAATTTGGCCATTCCGGAAACTAAAAAAAGCATAAAATCAAGCCAAAATTTGTTGTTTTTAACTGGAAATCTTATATTACGTGATATATATGCCATCTTAATTATGAGTTTATGAAAAAGAAAGCTTTTGAAAAGTAAAGGGTACCAGTACACCACCAACTTTTTCGTTCGGCAACCTGCACAGACAAAACCTAATACAATTGCAATTAGATCTAATTAAAGATCCTTGAAAAATGTGTATATAGATATCTCTTTCTCTTCCACAATCAGAAAGTCAAGACAATAAATTCTGTGAACCTAATTGTATGGAAGGGTACTTGGACGGTATCACAGATCAATATCCAAGATCAATCTAGTCGTATCCAAATAAAGTAGATCCGAATTATACCAAGTATGAAATTTGTTATCTATCTTTTAAGATACGAATTCTACAAGAACGAGTCTCTTAATCCATCAGAATTAGTATGGACTTATCTACTAAGATGATTACGTACTTGAAAAAGCGGGGGTCTAACAACCTCACCCAATATTTCAATTAGCAATCTGTATGGACTAACTCCAATATACTTTTATGAGAATCAACTAGACAGTTAGACTCAATCAATAGAAAAGTATATCAACGAGTTCTTATATCTCTATCTCTTGATTTAAATCTTACTCAAGCAATCTGCGAGTCTCGATTAAATACAAGAGAGATAAACCTGGACGATACCAAAGACCAATGTCCAAGGATCAATCGATTTCCAATCAACAACCAAAGGTTGGATTTCACAATTGATCGATACAAACACACAACCTGTGATATTTCAATTATATAACAAAATATAATGCGGAATAGAAATAACACAGACACCAGAAGTTTTGTTATCGAGGAAACCGCAAATGCAGAAAAACCCCGGGACCTAGTCCAGATTGAACACCACACTGTATTAAGCCACTACATACACTAGCCTACTACAAACTAACTTCGGTCTGGACTGTAGTTGAACCCTAATCAATCTCACACTGATTTAAGGTACAGTTGCGCTCCTTACGTATGTGATCCCAGCAGGATACTACGCACTTGATTGCCTTAGCTGCTCTCACCCACAACCAAGAGTTGCTACGATCCAAAGTCGAAGACTTTAGCAAACAAATCTGTATCACACAGAAAAGTATACAAAGATAGATAAATATGTCTCCCACAGATAAATCCAAAAGTTTTGTTATTTCTTTTGATAAAAATCAAGGTGAACAAGAACCAATTGATAAACCGGACTTATATTCCCGAAGAACATCCTAGTATTATCAATCACCTCACAATAATCTAAATCGTATGGTAGCGAAACTAGATATTGCGGAATCACAAACGATGAGACGAAGATGTTTGTGATTTCTTTTTATCTTGCCCTATCGGAGATATAATCTCAAGTCAATTATTCCAATTGAACTCGTACGATAGAAAATGGCAAGATCAGATCGCTCAACTACAAGAGAAGTAGTTTCGTCTGGCTACACAATCCCAATGAAGTCTTTCAGTCGTTAATCGACAGGGTCTCAAGAAGAAACCTACGATTAAAGGAGAATCGACTCTAGCAAACCAACTAGTATCACATAGGAGGTGTGGGGATTAGTTTTGCTCAGTTGCTAGACGTCTCCTTGTATAGTTTTCAAATCGGGGTTTGCAATCCAAGTTACCTTGGTAACAAAGCATTCAATATTCACCATTAGATGAAAAACCTGATTTATCCAAGCTAATATTTTTCAACCGTTAGATCGAAACTTAGCTTGTCACACACAAATGAAATGTATTCATTTAGGTTTGAGTAACTGTACCTAAACGTGTACATTGGTTGGTTCACAAATGGTTGACTAATGGTTAGCCATATGAGTGTTTTCATATCAACCGTATTCATCTTTCTCATAACTAGTTCAAATGACTCATAAGAACTAGTTCAAGAGTTGTTCAATTGCTTAGGTCTTTATACATAGACACAATTGAAACTAAATCGGTTTGATTCATTTGAATCAATTCATGAACAATATACCCACGGTTTGCAAAGATTGTCCTTATAATTTATTGTTTTAAGTCCATGAACTACCTATTTGAGAAATAACCAGCTTGGGTACGTGTACAGGTATGCGTACCTAGGCTACCGGATTTTGAGTTGGTTTTAGTTTCCAAACTCATCAGACTTTTTCGGGTGAAAAAGTTCCGCCAGTACGCGTACGGGTACACGTACCTAAGGTGACTGGTTTTTGAGTTCGTAAACTTCAAACCCAGCAGAATTTCACGGACGTGAACTTCCGCCAGTATGCGTACGGGTACGCATACCTAACCTGTCTCCTTAACCAATACCGCATGCACACATATGCACACACTTGGTTTCCGGCACATGTATTTATACATAAATGTGCGAACATACTAAATGCTTACATCCATAGGTGGTTACATATTCTCAACTCTACATTTCAATCATTGAAACATTCTTCTATAATGTTATAATAGTCGTTAGACATAAAGAATCGACTATCGTCATCAAAGATATTTTCAAGATTGAAACGTCATCATGACTGAAAAAGCGGGGGTCTAACAACACCACCCAATATTTATCTTAGCAATTTGTATGGACTAACTCCTAAATACTTTGCTAGAGTATCAACTAGACAGTCAGACTCAATCTAGATAAAAGTATCTCAAGGAGTTAATATTTCTCTCTTATTTTTTGATATTACTCAAGCTAATAGAAATCAGCGAGTCCTAATCAAACACAAGGAATACTTGGAAGGTACCAAAGACCAATGTCCAAGGTTCAATCAATATCAATCAACAACCAAGGGTCGGATTTCCAATTGATGATCACAAACGCACAACCTGTATTAATTCAATTATATAACAAATATAATGCGGAAATAGAAATAACACAGACACCAGAATTTTGTTAACGAGGAAACTGAAAATGCAGAAAACCCCGGGACCTAGTCCAGATTGAATACACATTGTATTAAGCCGCTACAGACACTAACCTACTCCAAGCTAACTTCGGACTGGACTATAGTTGAACCCCAATCAGTCTCCCACTAATTCAAGGTACAGTTGTACTCCCTACGCCTCTGTTCTCAGCAGGACACTGCGCATTTGATTTCCTTAGCTGATCTCACCCACAACTAAGAGTTGCTGCAACCCAAAATCACAGACTTGATAAAAATCAAATATGTCTCACACAGAAAAGTCTATCAAAGGATAAATCTGTCACCCACAGAATAACCCTAGGTTTTTGTCATGTCTTATGATATTAAATCAAGGTGAACAGGAACCAATTAATAATCCGGTCTTATATTCCCGAAGAAAAACCTAGATTAATCAATCACCTCACAACAGTCTTACTTGTATAAACAAGCGGACGTCGAGGAATCACAAACAGTGGGATGAAGATGTTTGTGACTTCTTTATCTTGCCTATCGGATAACTCTCACGATCTCAAGCCAATCAATAAGATTGTACTCGTACGATAGAAGATGCAAGATCAAATCACACAACTACGATAAAAGTAGTATCGGTCTGGCTTCACAATCCCAAAGAAGTCTTAAAGTCGTTAACCTGGTTTTAGAGAAGAAAACCAAAGGTTAGAGGAGAATCGACTCTAGCGAGCGCACTAGTATCACACAGACGTGTGGGGATTAGTTTTTCCCAATGCTCGATGTCTCCTTTATATAGTCTTCAAATCAGGGTTTTTCCTTAGGTACAAAGCAATCAATATTCACTGTTAGATGAAAACTTGATTTAGATTCAAGCTAATATTTCTCAACCGTTAGATCGCAAAATTAGCTTGTCGTACACACTTGAGATATACGTTTACTGGGTTTGTGAAAACCGTGCCCAAACGTGTACGTGTATGTTGGTTCAACATAGTAACCCAAAAGGTTAACCATATGAGCATTTCATATTAACCTTGTTCTTCTTCACCATAACTAGTTCAATTGACTCAAATGAACTAGTTAGAGAGTTTTTCAATTGCTATAAGATCTTATGTAACTACACAAGACACAATTGAAACAAAGATGATTCGATTCGATTGAACCGGCTCATGAACTTTATATCCACGGTTTACATACTGCATTCCTTCGTAATTTAAGTTTCATGTTCAGAGCACATCTTTAGATCATAACCCACTCAAATTCGCAAACAAATTCGCGGACTTAAGGCAACCGGCAGAGTTTTCCAAACTCAGCAGAAAATCTCGGCAAAGAGACTTCCTCCAGTTCGCGGACTAAACACGCAAACGAGTTTTTGAAAATCCCAACAGAAATTCTCGGTAAGAGAACTTCCGTCAGTTCGCGGACTGAGTTCGCGGACTTGGGAAAGCCAATTCCTCCGGTTTCTCTCAATCAACAAAGTTCGCAAACTTCGGATTAAGGAATAGGACTTATGCACATATGTGTTACCACACAATGCTCATATCCATCATTGGTTATATTGACCTAAACTCTCATTCGAACCATTGAAACATTCTTAGAGGACGTTATATAGTTGTTACACTATTTCTCGTCAAAGCGATTTTCAAGGTGATTGAAACATTATGACTTACGTCATTAGGTGAAGATAAACCCGATCAAAGCGAAACGCTTTACCAACACATGATTTAGAGATATAGATAGGCGAGATATACTCGGCTCGAAATATCAAATGTGTATGATCCAGTCTATATAGCATACGACTTTTGTCTCATAAGAAGTAAGAGATAGAAAAGATAGACTTTTGAGTGATAGATAAGTTCAAGTCTCCACATACCTTTTTGTTGATGAAGTTCCACGGTTCCTTGAGTAGATATTCGTCGTTGTATGATGAATCGCCATGAAGTCCTTGAGATCAACTACACTTTTCTATCCTAGTCCGAGACTTAGCTATGTAGACTAGAAATCAAGACTCGTAGTTTTGATCACTAACATTGACAAACATGCTTGATATAGCAACGCATGCGAGGTCGACCGAGCTATGCTCTAACAATCTCTCCCTTTGTCAATTTTAGTGACAAAACTATTAGCACATATGGAATACAAAAAAGATAAACTATTAGCAAATACAACACGTATTTCGAGAAACAGATAGGCGAGTAAACTCGGCTCGAAATAGCAAATGTGTATGTATGAAAACTATCATACTTATACGAGTCCTGTCTCAAGAGTAGGAGATAGAGTAGATAGACTTTTGAGTGACAAGATTATTTCAAGTCTCCACATACCTTTTAGTCAGATGAAGTTCCACCGGTTTCTTGAGTAGTTATTCGTCTTTGCAAGATGATCGCCATGGTTGTGGAGCTCAACTATTCCTAACTATCCTAGACCGAGACTTAGTCATAAATATACTATAAATCAAGACATATAGTTTTGATCACTAATATTGACAAACATGCTTGATATAGAAACGCATGCGAGTTCGACCGAGCAATGCTCTAACAGTACTACTTGTGATATTCCTATTATAAATATAAAACAAGATAATGTGAAAAGGGAAAAATATAATCCACTAGAAGATTTGTTAACGAGGAAAACCACACCTGCAGAAAAAACCTGGGACTTAGTCAAGATTTGAATACCAAATTGTATTAAGCCACTCCAGACACTATAAAACTGCACCTGCCGAAAAATCTAGCCTACTACCAGACTTGGGAATGTAGTTAAGACCGAATTCACTCTCCAAGCAATTCAGCTGCAGTCGTGCTCCTTACGTCTCTTGAAACTCGCAAGGCTCTACGCAATTGATTCCCTTAGATGACGTCCTTTACATCCTAAGAGTTGCTTCAACCTAAGCAAATACTTTTGATACGAATATGCCTCTAACAGATAAGCATATTTGATTTCCCTTTGGATCGAATAGATCAAGGCTTGGAAATCTGTTTCCAATAGACAAATCTATAAAACCTCACAAATCCGGAATACTTACACTCAGTTAGCTGAGTCAGGATTATTAACCACCTCTCACTTAAATTGATCAACAAAGAAGAGTTTTAAATATCTATCGTGAGAAATCACGAAGCCTGAGATGAAGAGAACTTTGCAATTTATATCTATCTCGTTCCTGAAGAAGATTCAAAAAAAACTCGACAACATGAATAAGAAGATCAAAATACACGAACTATCAAGGTAAATATAGTCGGACCTGGTTTCATGAATCTCTAAGTGAAGTCTTCAAGTCGTAAACTTAGTTATGTTTCTTAGAGAAAGCCTAAGTTAATATAGGAGCACTCTAGTATATAATTATGACACAAAGTTTCAGGGATTGAAGTTCCCATTTGTTTGAGTCTCTCTATTTATATACTTTCAAGACTAAGGGTTGCTTAGAATTCAAGCTAAGATAACTTCAAATTCAAGTAAACAGTTTCTCAGTTTAGATGAAACTCTTGTTAGGAGTTCATGTAAGCATGTGAGAAGTTTGTCTTGAAATTACATTTAAGTATATATACTATGGTCCGGGGTATCGAAACCATGTATAATGATAGTTCATGGTAAATATTCCTTATGAACTTATAAACATAATCATGTTTATTTAACACTTAAGACTCAAATCATGATAGTGATCAAAGATGTCTTAGAGGTGTTTATGAGAGTTGTATCAATGTCAAACATATTTATGAAAATAGTTTATGAGCATTTGCTTAATTCGTAATGGTAGGTATGTGTAGGAGTACACGTACCTATGAACCAGTTCGTGAAATCAAAGAGCTAAGGTAAGCGTACCGGGTATGCATACCCTTAAGTTATTCACGAACTCAGGCCCTTGGGGTACGCGTACTGGGTATGCGTACCTCCCCCCATTCACGAATTCAGAACCTCAGAGAACGCGTACTGGGTAAGTGTACCTACCTATGCTCCAGAACTCAGATGTCTAGGGTACACATATTGAGTATGCATACCTACCCTGTGTCCAGATTTCGGTAGTTTTGAAAACTCTCTTTTCATAATTTTGAAACATTCCCAGTCGTCATAGATATAAAATATAATTGCTTGCGCAATTTACAAATGATCCATTTGAAACAAAAATAGTTGTTGAACAATAAATTGTTTTGAACTAAGGTTACTAAGTATTTATGAACCTCAATTGCTTGAATCATATTTCGAGATGTTTAACAAGACAAAAACTTGATTTCTTATTTGCAATATTAAATCTACTAGAACTCATACGACATAGTCTCATATAGATAATGGTAATATCGTGAGTAAATAGACAGTTTCACATACCTCTTTATCGATGAAGTTCTCCATATATCTTTGTTTGGTCTTCAATGTGCAATCTTTGAGAGATATTTGGTGATGTCTGATACTCAACTACCATACTTTAATCCTAATCCGAGACTTGACTTTAGTAGATTTAAAAGTAAGATATACTTTTCGCATGCTTTACTTGGCCGAGCAGTGCTCTAACAAGTTTCATTCTTGGGTTCCTCAGATATTTTCACATAAACCAAACAACCTATACAGTCGAACCTCGATAAATGAATGTTCGATAAATGAATAACCTCTCCAAATGAATAATTTTCTCCGGTCCCGATTTGGGCCAAGATGATAAATGAATAACCTCGTTTAACACATTAATGAAAAAAAAAATGGATCCTTAAAGGTCCTATAGAAATATAAACGAATAACCACTGAATTATATACAAAAATAAACCAAAATACATAATCAGAAAATTTTACATAAAAATATATGTAGGAATGAACTCAAAAAAAAAAATCATCTATGGTTGATCCTCTTTTGCTTCCACCCAAACCAAAATGCACTGTATCCTTAATTTTATGCAATGCTTGCACAATTTCTGGAATATTTTGCTTGTGTTGTAGCAAGTAATTTTTTAGTGTGACCATCGCTTGAAAAGCATCTTTAGATGACACATTTGGTACGACGCTACTATCATCTGGTTCAGGATCATTCTCATTATTCATTACTGACTCAATAATTTCTTCGTCTGTTGGAGACTCCATAACTGCATCATTCTCGTTAGGATAGTTCAAAAGATGTTCGACATCCATCAGATTTCTATAACGTAAATTAGAAATGACACCTGTTAATTCAAAAGAAAATGAATGTTAATTGAATAATTGATAAGAATTTTGACCAATATTTCCTAGGTATACTTGTACATTTTCTCCTATACAATTTAACTTCTTAATTAAGAAAATGTTGTCTAAATGAATAAATATTCGTTTATCGATAAATGAATAAAATATTCATTTATCGATAAATAAATAACCCCGCTAAACGAATATTTTTTCTTGGTCTCGAGAGCATTCATTTGTCGAGGTTCCACTATATTTGTATATTTTAAATGACAAATTGGTTGTGTCTATAATATTTATCCACCCAAAAATCTTAAAGTTTACCAAAAAAAAAAAAAAAAAAAAAAAAAAAAAAAAAAAAAAAAAAAAAAAAAAAAAAGAAAAAAAAGAAAAGAAAAAAAGAAGGTAAAAGCATACTCATGCTCATACAATCTTCATCGATGTTATCATCTCCAAATTCTTGGAATTTGTCTTAGGCGTCAAAGACTAATGCTAAAGTCTGGAACAGGGTTTTTACCCTCTCATGGAACTTATAAAGAAAGAGAAATACTCGTGCATTCAACAATAAAAAACGCAATCTGCATGCGGTTATTAACAAAGCTAAAGTACCGGATGATCACCTGGATTTTAGTTTTTAAGGAGATCGAAATTGCTGGCTACTCTGATGCAATGATAAAATGACCAAGTATTTATTTTGAGGTTTCTTAATTCCAAACGGTATCTTGTTATCATCTTACTAGGTATCACCCCGGCTTAACGGCCGGGGCTCAACTTCCATGTGGTAGTCGACATTTCAAATTTATCCAATGCCTACTGCCACTTGTATAAAATCTAAAATTTGGTATAACCTAATAAATTGTGTTATTGTGATGACCAAAAGCTATATTGTTGATACCTCCTTGTCTTTAATCTTTATTCCCGTTATAAAATATGGTGATATCAATTGCTAACTGCCACTTCTCGCGCGAAAAATTACTTAAGACTCTAGATCTATCAGGGAACTATTGATTGATCCAGTGATGCCTTTTCAGATGTAGAATTGATCTGATCATCGATTTTTTTGCAACTACACTGCAATAAAGAAAAAAAACAAAAGAAAAAAACAAACTTGAGTAATGATGCCGGTAGATATTGTATGGAGTCTATGGACATAAAATCACCCCATCACTAAATTAAATCTCAAGGAAGTGATTCCTATTTACCATATTCATTATCACTAATAACAATAGCATCGCTAAAGTTTTTGGCCAAATTTTATGGATCATGTTAACTTGTATACCCGTATACAAATTAACAGGGGTATTATTGACATTTATTTGCATAGAAAATATAAATCAATAATTATAATAATGATATCTTAATCTTCTCTTTTAATGTGCTTTATGTTCCACTAATACCCTTGTATCACATTGAAGAGAAAACACGATTCTCTTTATCCTTTCTCACTCTTAATTTTTTTCATCTTCTTCTCTCCACTGTATCTTCATCTTCTCCATTTTTATTTCTACGAAACTCTATTATACCGTATTTTTATCTCCATCTTACTGTATTACTAACAATCAGATTTATTTTTAGTTTAATCGACAAAAAAAACTCTTCTAAACCCAAACAAAGGTTAATCAGATTTAAAGTTTTGTTGATCGACATACTTGTGATTCATGGATATGTGAAACTTCATTAATATTGAAACTTTAAGAAAAATAGTCAAACTGATAATCACGAAGTTCCCTGCTTCCTATCACTCTTCCCTTTTCATCTTCCTTTTTCCTTTTATCTCTTCTCCAATTTAATCACACCGTAAATCCCTAAATTAATTTTCCTGTTCAACTATCTATGTGTATTGCTTTTGAAAAGAAAAAAAAAATCCATTGATTCTGTAATACTTAAGGCTAGATTTTTTATTTTTTTTAATGATCGGTATAATCATATTCTGTAATTATGAATAAGCTAAGAAAAATGAAATACAGAGGTAGACAGATGATGATTCAATGGGTTTGAGTTTTTTTCATTATGGGTTGAGATTTCATCTGTTCCTGGTTCTCACCCATTTTTCCATTAACGGTGATAATAAATCATTCGTCTTCAAAGCCTTAAATTCTCCCATACTTGGTAGATTTAATTTTTATCAATTGGCATGTGTGATTAAATGTGAAGACAATGGATAACTAACTAACAATTGTCATTGCAATTAGTAATTTTATTTTTGCAATTAGTAATTTTGTTTTGGATTTTATGGTGTTAGATTTATAGTTTCTTAGCAAATTACATTATTTGAATGAAAATGTGATGATTTTTTTGATTGGAGGTATTGTTTAGTCTTAATTTTAAGGAGCTGATTTTCTCCAAAATGGTGTTTATGAGGTTCCTCCGATGCTTCCCAGAAAATATAGGGAGGAAGAACATATTTGAGGGTATTTATGGAAAAAATGCAGCATTTTTTAAAGCAGCTGTCAAAAGTATAAGTGTAGAATTCCATAACAAAAAATGATATAATCAAAGACAAAATATTAATGTTTAACCTGTGCCCAGTTATACAAGTTAACAAACTCCAATTTTATAGATTCCAGTTTACCTGCTTTTTTATCGTTCTACCCTCCCATGGAACCTCATTTCCAACCCATACCAAACACACCCTAGAAGTACTGTAAGTTTATAACATATTGAATGGCTATATGAACTTTACTATGCATTATATATATTCGATTCAATACCAAATTTAGCTACTTGAAATAGTTCATCAGGCATCAACACGTCGTTTATCCAGACCGTCATAAATTGTGTCTCCAGTCAAACTCAAAAATTCAAAACCCTATTTTTGTTCCTATAATTTTACTTACGTAATTCATAAACAATGACTGACATCCCAAGGTAAACACTATGTGATAAAATAAAAGTAGAATTGTATTATGAAAATAGTGAGTTTGTATTCAATTCGAGCTTTTAGCTGTTTTCTGGTTCAATTCGAGCTTTTATCTTTATTTTCTTTTAATTAATTTTATTTTGTAAGTTTTGGATTATGATACGAGGTAGGCGCAACACAATTAAAAACCTTCTTTTTATTTAAGTTTCTTTTAATTAATTCTATTTTGAAAGTTTTGATTCATATATGAATGATAATCGATGTTGTGAGTATGATTATGTATGTTGGGCTGCGGTCCATAGATTGTGATTCTTAAAAATAACTATGATGGGATACGAGATATCCTTGGGAACGGTTTTGTTCCCTAAACCCACGTGGGGCTCCCTGGGGCGAGCGGATTTGATGTGATTGATTTGATTGTTCTTATGGATGTGGTGTTTCCATGTATTTGTGATGCTATTAACCATGCTAGTTGTTTTAAAAAGAATTGAAAATGTTTGATAAAATGTTTTGTTGCTTCTTTTCCTACTGGGTGTCACAACTCACGTCGTTTAATGACAAAAAATTCCAGATTTTATGGCACCACAAGGAGTTAATGGCGGAAAAGCGTAGAGATCGGTTTTGGTGCTATTATTAGTAGTTTGCATAGGATTTATGATTGGGATTGTAATAAAATATCATCAACTCTTTTAGATGATTTAATTAGTTATTTATTGGTTATTAAAGCTTTAAAGATTATTAGGTTAATGTATAACCAAAGAAAACAATGCTTTGTTTAGACTACTCTATTTGATTGAATAATGGAAATTTCTGGATCATGTCAGTTTGACTGTCTATCATAATTATTATATAATACGTTTTTGTCTCATTTTTTTTATGTTACATGTAAAATCTCTCAATATGTACATATAAAAATTTCATAATTTTCTAAGTTCCAGAAGTATTTTTAAATCAATTGTTTTCACTGTACAAGGATCAGACGTTTTCTGTCAGATTCAATTTTACTGAAGTTGTCTATTTTTTTTTAATATTATATGTCATGTTTTAGCCTTTAGAGTCTACTGAAAACTCAAAGATGGTTCTTTTATCTTTTCATAATGATCGACCAAAGAAAATTTGAAGTTGTGAGTGAATTGATATGTTTTTTCTAAAACGAATCGTCACTGTTGTACGTTTCTGCAGTACTGGTCAACTACTCGTTTGACTATGGTCAAAAGGTATTTAAG
This sequence comes from Papaver somniferum, assembly GCF_003573695.1. NCBI lineage: Eukaryota > Viridiplantae > Streptophyta > Magnoliopsida > Ranunculales > Papaveraceae > Papaver > Papaver somniferum. Next base: position 146,316,142 of record NC_039358.1, on the reverse strand, counting down.
ATAAACTAAAAATCCTAGAAATTTTATTACGGGATAGGAGATAAGTTAGGATTCATAATATATAATTATAATAATTTATGGATTCGTATTGGACTCGGTAAAATTATTTGAGTGACCTGGCGTCAGTTTCTGTTTTATGAATCTTTCTTAAAAACGTAATTATTTTGGATTTAATCTGGAACTTTTAATGGTGAAATTAATTTTTCTGATAAAGTATATTTCTTTAGGGTTCATGTAAATTAAAAATCACGTCACATTAACGGTTAGATGTTCCGAAAAGAATTTTTATATATCCGCTGCGAAAGAATTTCGAAACTGAACATAATTTAACTAAGCCCGGATAAATTATTTAATGAGCTTGGGCTTAGTAGCCGGGCTTCGTCTATGGTATCGAAGTAGCACTCCGGGTTTTCGGACATGGGATCCACGCACGAAAATCGGGGTGTTACACCTACGCTATGTTTGTGACCACTTAATGCACCATGCATAATTCCTATAAGTAATATATAGTGGCATCATCTGATTAACTCATATAAATAAAACTCACGGCCAATAAATATATCTGCTGGGTTATTTTAGATTCTGGTGCGCGTTTTAGATCTCCGTATATGTTTTAGTGTTCTTCTTAAATCTCCATTTCCTCCTTAGGACCGTAATCATAAACTAATTGTCGATGGCAGCAATGGAAATACTCTGCGATATTCTGCGATACTCGCACGACTTCATCAAGTGAACGAGAATATATTAAAGAACAGTTCATGAGGAAAAGGCTATCAGTCAAACCGTATGGAGCGGCAAATGATGTAGTTGCCGGAGGAAAGGGAAACACTCTTAAACATATTTGTAATCAGAATTCCATAGACCGTTAGTAACAGCCTACCGACCAAAAGGGTAGGGGATCTCAAACAGGGCATCAACTTGTTAACCGGTTTTAGGTTTAGCAGTTGGTGAGGAAAATATCTGGAGTTCGATGAAAACAGCTATGCACATTAATATACGTGGGTGGGCTAACTTGCCATATTTAAGCCCTGTATTTTCCCGGAAAGTATAGGGTTCGAAGAGAGTACTTAACTTTGCATGAATTTTGAGTAGAAAGAACTCAGAATAAGGAAAGAGGTAGCGGACACAGATTCACAGAATAAGGAAAGAGTAGCGGACACAGATTCACAAAATAAGGAAAACCTAGTTAAATAAGGAGAGCAAAGAATGGACACTCAAATTTGTCCCACCCCTTTTGAAAGGTGGATCTGTCCCGCGACGGAGGTTACGTTTTCTTATTCTATAGATTTTTATGTACTTTTCTTTTTTTAGGATGGTACACGTCTGTTAAGATTATTACTCCCACATTGTCTGGATAATCTAAATCCTGCGGTTTATAATTCTTTGGGCCTCTCCATTCATTTTCAATTGGTTTTGAGTTGAATGCCCGTATTCTAACATGGTATCAGAACATGCTATTTGCGACGAGTAATTTAACCGCGTCTTTACTCCGCGTCACCCGATTTAATTTGTCAACGTGTTAGACCCAACGAGGCTACACGTGAGGGAGCATGTTCAAATTATTAGTTCCCACATTATCTGGGCAATCTAAATCCTGCGATTTATAATCTTTTGGACCTCTCCACTCATTGTCAATCGATTTTGAGTTGGATGGTCATATTCTAACAACGTCTCTCAAACCTTTTCATTTTACTGATTAATTTAGTCATATTTTCCGATCAAAAAATCATAATTAATAACCGTTTATAAAGTGGGATATATAACACATTTGCACAAGTAAAAAGTGGGGTTACTCAAAATGGCCCAAAAATCCCTTGATCGTGACCCATATGTTGAATCCAAATGAACAGGGTCTCCAACTTCCTATGTGTGAGGATGTCCGTTCGTTCATAATCTCTTTATTGATTTATCTCTTTATTATTAATTTATCTTTTTAGTGCTCATAACCTTATGTGTGTATGATCATTGTCCGACAAATGAATTGAACAAAAGCAATATGCACAAAAAATTTATGCTTAATTATTGTATTACTTGATTAAATATAATGATTAAGACTCACTAATTATTATCCATAATGTTGATATATTGTTCTTTTTTCTTCGTCCAGATTTTATTCCATTCGATTTTCCTAGAAATGTTTTAATGGGAAAATTTATTTTAGCATGAATGCAGATCATCCAAAAAGGAGGTACATAATTTCGATTATTTGGTGGATGCCCACTATTAACTAACTCATTTGACTAGACCAAATGAACAAAATCATGTTCTTGGAATTTGGGTATCCTTCTGGACCACGTAAAGTATAATTATAAACACATTTTTGTTCACTTAAGGGAATGCATCAACATAACTATCTTCTTGGAATTTGCGTGTCCTTCAGAACCACGTAGGGTATAACTATAAACACGGTTTTGTTCACTTACCGCTATGCATCTACTAAATCTTGGCTCTTTGTTGAAATAAAGTGAACAAAACTTGCCTAATTTTTGAGATGTATCTTCATCTTGGCTCTTTGTGTTTAACTTACGGTTTTGAGTTTTTCTGGTGTGTTTGCAATGACTTAGACATAATAGCCATCAAGGGGAGTGTCGATGTTTAATTATTTAAATGCCCTTGTCTCTAACTCTTGGGTTACATATGTATATTGGGGCACCAGGCGTTCGATATGCATAAATAAAGGCTTTACATCATGTATTCTATACACAATAATAAAATTCTCTCTTCTACTTTGTTTCTCTTCTTTATTTCATAACATCTCAAACATTAGGCAAGTTTTTTTCTCACCGGAGAAAAAAACACATTAGGCAAGTTTTTTATTTCTCTTCTTTATTTCATAACATCTCAACCATTAGGCCTTCGATATGTGTTGTTTAACGGCATACAACACATATCAAGTCATGGTTTGACTCATATGCTCACATCGAATAACTGCCCACATCAAAAATTTATCCGCAAAGATGTGCCCACGGTTATGGACCGGCAAAATGAGCACGGACATTATTTGTTGGCATTTTGATCGACAATTTTCCAATGAGCCTGACCGGTAGTATTTTCGATTTTCCTGCTAGATACCACTTGTGACGTTGAGGCCTGTGCTGGTGTGCTGATATAATGGTACGAAAAATACCATTTCACTTTTCCGAGACACCTAGTATGCTGAGTAAATTTTTGATGGGGGCGTTTTATGATGGAGACATGGGGACAAATCATGTCTTGACATGTGTTCTTCAATTAATTGTTTTAACAAATTCTGTTACCAAAAATATAAAGGATAAAATATCATCAATTAAGATAACCAGTATTTTCACCAAAAATACACTTTTTTATATATTTGGAAACAAAATTTGATGGAATCAATTTATACCAAAGACACGTGTCAAGACATGATTTGTCCTCCATGCCCCATCAAAAAACGCCCCATCAAATATTTTTCCTAGTATGCTCGGGTATCTTTATCTCAATTAGATACACGTACGTTTGCCAAAGGAGATAACGCGTCATACCTATGAATTCAACCACCTAACATCAATCCCTGCAATGGTCCCTGGAATTTTTGTTTGTTGCATGAAAATTCTGGCTTTACTGCCTCAAAGATCAGGCACAAGTGGCTCTTGTTCACCGAAGATCTATCAATCCCAACGTCCCATAATATATGTACTCTTGTCATGACACTGACTGCTGAATAGCCTTTTAGCTCATTCAACTTCTCCATGTGATAACTTAAAACATTGCTGAGAATTGAGATGTTTGACAGAAACAGAGAAGCTGCCGTCTAATACGCGAGGATTAGCCAGTTAGAAAGTCCACATCTCATACCTGCGTGTTTAGACAGTTTCTAAATATTTGGCAGAAAATTAGCCAGTTTCTAAAAAAAATTACCTCATATCAATCTTCTTAAAAAGATTCTTTTGGCTAAAAGTAGAAAACGAATCAGTAAGAAATAGAAGCATAGATATGTATACCCAAAGGTTCATTTTGTCCTTGTAAACTAGTAGTAAATTATTACGTACTATTAGCTCAAATAAAACAAACAGTGACATTGACATGGTAGTAAAGACGCACAAAATTTATGATTCCTGCATAGCACATGTATTAATCACGTAAAGCATTTGAGATGCTTCACCACCCTTGATTTTGTCATTTTCGATTGATGCAGCAAAAGATAAGGGTTATGCACACATCTAATTATTAAGATCAGTGTTTATATAGTGTATAGGATGATCACTTCCACCTGCTTTCTTCAAGTAGGTCCAAAATTTTAAAACTTTAGTTGGGTATAAAATGGTCCCATAATCTCAACCATTTGGCACCACTGAAAAAAGATGTGGTGACTAACAAAATTTTCTGGTTTCTCACACCTATCATTTCATCAATCATTCCTTCCCCTGCTTCTATCTTAAATACACTTGCAACAATTTCATTCATACAAAGTATTACAAACTTTTCATTCTTCTGTCTGTCTCTCTGCCTTTCTGTTAAACATGGTAATTACGCATTGTGCTAATAATCTCTGTTTTCTTACTAAGATGTAGTAGTACTGTTCATGAATTATGGATGAGTTAATCCTCTTTAACTTTACATGTATTTTCGTAAAATGTTCGACAGGTTTCAGCAGTATCCGACGTTGATGGTGAAGATATTGGAACAGTAGTGGACTTCCGAGGTCGACCTTTCGATAAATCTAGTACTGGTGGATGGCTTGCCGCAGGTCTTATCTTAGGTAAAATGTTCATCATTTCGGTCTGCATCGTCACATCTCCCTTTAAGTTTCTCCATGAATCTCCTCGACTGGTCTAACATGATCTTTTCTCTTTAGGTTCTGAACTTGCTGAGAGAATTTGCGTTGTTGGAATCTCGATGAATTTAGTGACATATTTAGTCGGAGATTTGCATATACCGACAGCAAAATCCGCAACAATTGTTACTAATTTCATGGGCAGTCTCAATCTTCTTGCACTTCTTGCTGGTTTCTTAGCTGATGCAAAGCTCGGCCGGTACTTGACAGTTGCGATATTTTCAACCATAACTGCTGTGGTAAGCATATAAATGTCATTTTGCATCATCTTCCAAGTATTTTCTTTCCAAACTAACATTAAGCGTTTTCGCATGCTGATTTTCACATTTTTCTGTTAAATCTAGGGAGCAACTTTGCTAACAGTAGCTACAAGCATCCCAAGTATGAGACCACCAGCTTGCGATGAGGTCAGAAGACAACACCACGAATGCATCCAAGCTACCGGGAGTCAGTTGGCGTTGCTATATGCTGCCTTATATGTAATTGCATTAGGTGGTGGTGGCATTAAATCAAACGTATCAGGTTTTGGGTCTGATCAATTTGATGTGAGAGATCCTAAAGAAAGAAAGGCTATGTTTTTCTTCTTCAACCGATTCTACTTCTGCATCAGTCTTGGATCTCTCTTTGCAGTGACAGTTTTAGTATATATACAAGATAACGTTGGGAGAGCGTGGGGGTATGGGATATCGGCTGGTGCCATGGCCATCGCCGTACTGGTACTGTTTGGTGGTACACCCGTTTATCGGTTAAGGACACCACAAGGAAGTCCACTTACTGTTATTTGGAGAGTGTTTTACTTGGCTTCTAGGAAGAGAAAACTGCCCTACCCTGCTCATCCTAGTCTCTTGAATGAGTATCATACCGCTAAAGTTTCTCATACGGAAAGACTAAGGTTAGTAATTGTTTATAAGTTGCAGCAAAAGTTTTCTATGTTTATGGCGGCATACGAATTAGCTGATGTCCGCTAATATATAAATAGTCTTTCATTTGATTTTTGATACTATACACACTAATATCTGTTTTTTTTTTTTGTAATCAACTGTAGGTGCCTGGATAAGGCAGCCATCGTAGATGCTAACGATAACGGGCAGCTAGAAAATGGGGCATACAACTCATGGGTTGTCTCTACAGTGACACAAGTGGAAGAAGTAAAAATGGTATTGAAACTCATCCCAATTTGGTCGACATGTATACTCTTCTGGACAGTATATTCTCAAATGACAACTTTATCAGTTGAACAAGCAACTTTCACGAATAGACATATTGGTTCATTCGTTTTCCCATCAGGATCAGTTTCGGTGTTTCTCACTCTGACGATCTTAATTTTCACTTCCCTTAACGAGAAAGTCATTGTCCCGATTGCTAGAAGATTTACCCATACTACTCAAGGAATTACAAGTCTTCAGAGAATTGGAATAGGACTAGTTTTCGCGATCATGGCTATGGTAGCATCTGCAATTGTTGAAAAACAAAGAAGGATTATCGCTGTTCGAGACCAAATTCAGATAAGTGTGTTTTGGTTAGTGCCTCAGTACTTTCTAGTTGGAGCTGGAGAAGGGTTCGCTTATGTCGGACAGCTGGAGTTTTTTATAAGAGAAGCTCCAGAGAGAATGAAATCTATGAGTACAGGGCTATTCCTTACTACAGTGGCAATGGGGTTCTACGTTAGTAGTTTATTAGTGTCTTTGGTGGATAAGATCACCCACAAGGGTTGGATCAGAAGTAATCTAAACAAAGCGAAGTTAGACTACTTTTTCTGGATGCTTGCAGTATTGGGAGTTTTGAACTTTCTGGTATTTCTTGTGTTTGCAATGAAGCATCAATACAAAGTAGAAAAACATTATGATAAAACCATGGAGGGTGATAATGAGAATGAGCTTAAAGATTGGAAAAATAATGGGAGTGTTATAGAAGAGTTTGAGAAGAAAGAAGCTGTTGAAGGTGTGTTTTAGGATTCGGTTTTTGCTTTCTTTATTGATTTCTTTTAAGGGCTATTTCATGTATAACAAGGTTGGGTGCCATAGAAGTGTATGTTGTACAAGTAGAAGTTTTTGTCATTTGTACATCCACGCAGAAGGTGTTTGATGATCCTTTTTTTTTTTTTTTATGTGATATAAAGGAGAGTGAATTGCTTTTAAGGTAAATAGTGTTTGAACTTTTGACTGGTGAATAGACTCTAGTCCAATGATTGAGTATTCACTCATGAGTGTTGATGGCTAGAGGTTTCATCATTTTCTCTACTATAAAGTTGCGCTTGTAATTTCGTCTCTTCTATTTAACGATACTTTTTAAAATTCAGTGGCTAAGTGAATGTGACATTAACAAGGTTAAACAAAACAAAAGCAAATGAGTCATGGGTTCTGAGTTGATTCTTCTCAAACCTCCCAATCATCTGCATGATATACATAGGGTGCTACATTTCCTTTCTTTTGATTGTCATCATAGAGTTAAAAGGGGATATTCTTTTAAATGGGTGAAAGTACTAAATTTTCATCACTGTTAAAGCATAATAACTTAAACTAAATCGGTTTCAATTTCATTCTCTCTTGCATACTTTTCCATCTACACATTCTTTTTAATTAAGCTTTTCATTCATATATTTCGAATTGAAATTTAAAGAAATTTTGGTTTTCCGGGTTTATAGGTCGATATGAATGTTCTGATTCTGAATAATCGACGTGTATGCATATACACGTCGGTTGATTCTGGTTTGATATTTTTGTGGTTGAAGAACATCAACACAAAATCGGTCAATCGAAAATTCATAACAACCGATTCTGGTTAAATGAAACAAAAAAATTTTCTTAGGATGCGGTCGTTGATTTGAACATTCATATTGACCAATTTCATAGTAAGAAAACGTTAATTCATTTTGTTGGTTTTAAGGCTATAATTAATCACTGATTCTTAGGATACCGTCGTTGATGTGGGCTTTCATATGGACCGATTCCTTATTAAGAAAATGTTGAGTTATTTTGTTGGTTTTAAGGCTATAATCACCCATTCTTGTTAACCATTTTTTCAATATGATTTTTGGGCAACAATTAACATATATCTCAATCTATATATGTCAATTCCTCGTGTTTTTGTGAATGAAGAACATCAGACCACATTCGGCATACGTGGGCTACTGTATTAGCCCGTTTTGATTTGAAGTTCTTGAAAAAATTCAATTTTTTTCATGCCTTGACGGTTAATTTTCGCTACTTAATTAATTCCGTAACTAACAATATTAAATAACTATAAATTATACTAATTGACACTAATTAACAAAGTTAGTTGAAATGTGATTTTTCATTTTACTTAAGAATGATTTTGTTTTGTCTTTTAAGACAGACCCCAGATTGGCCGATAAAGTAACAGGGACCTAAAAGAATATGTAAAACCGAGCTTAGCAAACACTGAGCCTCGTTTAACTCGAAAGAAAATATTCATGATATTGTAGGAGTTGTCGATCCAGTGGTGGAGATTATATTGTTGTATATGAACAGGTAATTCCTTGAGAAATTTGGTTACTGAAAATGCGAGGGTCTAACAACCACACCCAACAATTCGTTTGGAAATCTGAGAGGACTTACTCCAATATATTTTCTAGAGAATCAACTAGATAGTTAGACTCAATCTAGAGTAAAGTATATCAAAGAGTTTAATATCTCTAACTCTTAATTCAATCTACAATCAGCAAGCAGAAATCTGCGAGCCCGATTGAATATAAGAGGAGTAACTTGAACGGTACCAAAGACCAATGTTCAAGTGTCAATCAATGTAAATCAACAACCAAAGGTTGGATATTCTAATTGATTGATCTTAATGCACAACCCGTGATATTTCAATTATATAACAAAATATAATGCGGAAAAGAAATAACACAGACACAAGAATTTTGTTAACGAGGAAAACTGCAAATGCAGAAAAACCCCAGGACCTAGTCCAGTTTGAACACCACACTGTATTAAGCCGCTACAGCCTCTAGCCTACTACCAATTAACTTCGGACTAGACTGTAGTTGAACCCTAATCAATCTCACATTGATTCAAGGTACAGTTGCGTTCCTTACGTCTCTGATCCCAGCAGGATACTACGTACTTGATTCCCTTAGTTGATCTCACCCACAACCAAGAGTTTCTACGACCCAAAGTCGAAGACTTGATAAACAAATTTGTCTCACATAGAAAAGTCTATAGATTGAATAAATCTGTCTCCCACAGAAATACCGAAGAGTTTTTGTTCTGTCTTTTGATAAATCAAGGTGAACAGGAATCAATTGATAAACCGGTCTTATATTCCCGAAGAACAACCCAATATTATCAATCACCTCACAATAATCTTAATCGACTAGCGAAACAAGATATTGTGGAATCACAAACGATCAGAAGAAGATATTTGTGATTACTTTTATCTTGCCTATCAGAGAAATTAATCTCGAGTCAATTATTTCAATTGTACTCAATACGATAGAATCGGGCAAGATAAGAACACGCAACTACAAAGAGAATAGTTGGGTCTGGCTTTACAATCCCAATGACGTCTTTTAAGTCGTTAACCTACAGGGTCTCGAAGAAACCTAAGGTTAAAGGAGAATCGACATTATGCAACTAGTAACATACAGGAGGTGTAGGGATTAGGTTTCCAAGTTGGTAGAGTTCTCCTTTATATAGTTTTCAAATCAGGGTTTGCAATCTAAGTTACCTTAACAAAGCATTCAATATTAACCGTTAGATGAAAAACCTGATTCAACCAAGCTAATATCTTTCAACCGTTAGATCGAACTTAGCTTGTTACACACAAATGAAATGTACCCTCATTTAGGTTTATATAACCGTACCCAAACGTGTACACCATGTTGGCTCACAAATAGTTAACCGAGGTTAGCCATATGATTACTCTCATATCAACCTTATTCATCTTAACCATAACTAGTTCAAATGACTCAAATGAAACTAGTTAAAGAGTTGTTCAATTGTTATATTCTCATAGAATTATACAAGAACACAATTGAAGCAAAGTCGGTTTGATACACTCGAATCAATTCATGAACATTATAGCCACGGTTTGCAAAGATTCCATTCCTTATTTTATAAATGTTTATGTTCATGTACATAACCGATTTTAGAACTTTAACCGTTAAGTATGCAAACGAGTACGCATACTAGAAATACCCGGACTAAGATTAGGTTTCGCAAGTACGCAAATAGGTACGCGAACTTTCAATCCCAGCAGAAATTCTCGGACATGAACCTGTAAACCAATACGCATACTTAGGTTCCCGGATTTCTCAAACCAACAGGTATGCAAACGGGTGCGCATACTATGGTTCCCGGACATGGATTACATATGTGAAAGAGTGCACAACATAACAAATCCAATAATGGTTAAGTGTTCTAAACTTTTATTTCAATCATTGAAACTTTCATAGAGGATGACAATAGCCATTTTCACACACTATTAGCATCAAATCAATTTTCAAGATATTGAAATAATCATAACGAAACATTCCAAGACTACGCCAAATGATTGTATCACACAAATGTAAGATGTTACTCGGCAATTTTCACATGATATAAGATGAACTTGGTCGAAGCAAAAGCTTGCGAATACATATTTCGAGAAATATGTAAGCGAGATAAACTCAGCTCGAAATCTCAAATGTGTATATAGAAAACTATATCGTAATACGACTTATGTCTCAATATAGGATATAGAGTAGAAATAGATTTTCCAAGTGATAGATGAGTTTCAGTCTCCACATACCTTTTGTCGATGAAGTTCCACAAGCTCCCCTTAGTAGTTCTTCGTCTTCAAATGATGAACGTCGTGAAGTCTAAGCTCAACTACACAATCTATGTCCTAGTCCGAGACATCTATAAATAGGCTAGAAATCAAGACTTATAGTTTTGATCACTAACATTGACAAACATGCTTGAGATAGCAACGCATGCGAGTTCAACCGAGCAGTGCTCTAACAATCTCCCCTTTTGTCAATTTTAGTGACAAAACTATCAATACATATGGATTACAAAATAATTAAAAATTATAGCTTCTCATCCAAATGCTTGATCTCCTTGACATCTTCAACACGACTCGAAAACTTCGTCACTTCCAAGTACTCCATGATCTTAAACGTGTTCAACTCAGCATCATAGTTATTGAAGATCCGTAGCGATAACAATGAGAAAACAAATGCTCTTATACAGTGTCATAGTATTATTACACAACATCAAAGTTCAGTTGTATCAAAACTTTGACAACAATACTATGGTGATATCTATCACTCCCCCTTACTCAATACTTCATCTCGACATGAAAACCACTCCCCCTTACATAATGATCCGTAAACCATATGTATTTGTAGTATGAAACTACACATTAATTCTCCCCCTTTTTGTCAATATAAATTTTCAAAGGTACGAAAACTAGTGGGATCCTCATGAAATTCTCATAGAGATACTTCATGACCAAAACAGAATAACATACCAACTTATTTAGATGCAATCATAAAGCCGAAGCTAAATGCATTCACCAAGGAGTTTATAAAGATACAAGATAACCCCTATAATATTCCACAACCGCACTCCACACAAAGATTTATCAATAAAGCACAAGTTCAAAAAGAACTCTCTCCCATAATATGTCATTCCCGAAAGAACAACAAAGGAGACCTTTCTTTTAGAAGGAAAGAAGGATTTCTTTGGACTTAACCAAATCACATGAAACATGTATTTGAATCCAAAAATCTCAATTGTATTAACCACAAAAATGATCAATTCAATTGTTCATGCTCGACAAAAGAGAACTTACGGAGCAACACAGTATATGCACAACAATGTGGATCGGAGATCGACCAATACTGCGGAATATACAAGGATTCATTCTATTTTTCATCATTATTTGCACAATGACATATAATAGACTTAATCCTTGTAAACAAAATTGTATCCTTTCTTTCATCAAAATTTGCTTAATGACATAAAAGGCTTTAACTTTTGTTTGTCAAAAGTTCATTCTATCTTTTCTCAATACTTTCATACCGACATAATAGAGATAAATTTTGAACAAGTATGGGACATTCACAGGTTCACGGACGTAAACAACATATCTCATAACAATTTGCAATATATAAAATCATAAAGATTAAAAATTGCAAAAATCATTTTCCAAAAAACTTAGAATTTAAATAAATAAATCTAAAAACATGAAGATGAAAACGTTGGACATAGCTATGTGTACTCACAATAATGGCTATTCCAAACCCTAGTAATCCTTCTAAAACACAATAAATAAATTCTCATAATAAGTTTCCAAGACAAAATAAATCAAAGACAACTCTAAAACCAAGAATCAATCACAAGTGATAATCAGAGTTCCGGTACGGAAGTTTCACTGGTTCCAAGACCTTCAAGGCGCTTGTGACAGACAGAATTGACAGCTTCTTCAGACACGGCATTGAGACGGTCCTTAAGTTGTGTCTTCACTAGAGAAAGTTATGTGTTGACCTTTATCAATTCAGTTCTTAACCTATCTAGCTCTTTTAGAGTGTTAACAAGCGACAGTTTTGCATCGTTAAACTGACCGATGAAGTTTTGAACAACTTCATTAGAAATATCTTCATCATCCTCAATATCAGACAAGTTATTAGGAGATTGAAAAGACGTGTCATCAACTTCCACGATAGTTTATTTCTCCTTCTCCTTGAGTGAGAGACCAAAACCCTTATAAAGAAAACCTCTTGGAAAATAACAAGTTCCCGGAGGTGATGTCGTTCTTGAAAAAGAAAAGTAGCCTGAAGTATACGTACTTTTCAAAAGTCGGGTTTGTATTTATAAGGTTTCACAGAAACCAAAAGATTAGGGTTTTCAAAGTCGGTTCGTGACATGTAACAAGGATACTCGTACGAATACAAACTTGGACCATTAATCATGGACGACTCAAAAAGAGAAAGACTCAATTAATACGACTATACAACGATAATGTTTGCCTGTGTGAGAAAACTCACAGATCTTAGCTCAATAAAAATTGTATTCTTACAGGAGAACAATTTTAGAGTAAGGGTAGCAATTTTGACACAACAAAAAGATTTAAGATTACAACAACAACGACTTGTCAAAAACAAAGTACAAATACTTAAGCAGAAGTGTTTGTCAATGATCATCCAGCTAAGATCGATAAGAGAATAGCATAGAAAGTCAGAGAAACATTTTTCCATCAAGTATACCTGAATAAATCTCACTCTGTCAGGATTTTTATTAAGAGTGAGGTTTCTACCTTGCGATTAATTAGCACAAGTATGAGCCTTGAGCTCATTAAATGAACGTTGTTTTCAGGTTAAACCTCTTTTTCCTGATCTTTGAAGGAAAACCATTATGATGTGAAAAGTTATCATAAAAAATTTACTATCATCAAAATATGACGCATAGTGTTGATTCTTACCTGAAGAATTTTGGCCAGAGAGAGTTGACAACCTGGATATAATTTCTTTATGTCCTTCAATTATACTTTTTAGGTTGATTTCCAGTTTTCCATTGCATCCTTCTTCTGGTACCTTTTTCACATCATCAACAACATAATCTCCCTTCTTACTTGAAGAATATCCATGAGATTTTCTTCGACGAAATGGTTTAGGAAGACTGTTTCTCATTTGAACATTTGAGGAACACATTAAACTGACTTTCCTGGTGGAGTACACAGGGTGAGTACTAAAACCGATAGGTTTAGACATCTGAATGTCAGTTAAACCTTTAAGAATTAAATCTAAGGTGCGTTGGAGACGAAAAATAGAATTTTCATTCAACTTAGAATTCTTCTTTTGTTCACCAAGCCCTTTTGAATCACAAAAGAGACACACTTTCTGATCACCTGAGTGATTAGACAGAACAGTCTTAACACCATCGTTGGGAGACTTCCTTCCGTGTGATGTGGATATTCCTTGAAACTGGTTCTTTTACACCTGTCTTATAGGTGGACAGGTGCATATCATTTTCAACAGGAAGGGATTTTGGTTTTACTTCTGAAACTGATTCTTTTACAGTTAGATCAGAGGTAATAGGTATGGTGGACTCTTTGGAACACTCTTGTAAGGAGATTTTACTTAAGAGATGTTCAATTTTCAAAGAATCCTTTTTGAGTTTTTCCTCAAGTAGAGTTCGTGAAGAATAGACTAAGACAATTTCCTCTTGAAGGACCTTTAGACGAGAGTCACACTCATTTACAACTCCAACAAGACTACTGACTTTGTGTTTTAATCGGTTGACATCATTAGCCTAGTTTCTAACGAGTTTTAGAATCACATCACTCTATTTGGATGCATTCCTTTCAACTTCAGAGTCAAACTCGTCTAGTCAGGAAAACACTTGTCAATGTAAGTTTGTTTCCTTGGAACACAAGGTTCTTCTATATTCGAGATTGACAAATCTTTCTCTTTAATAGACTTCAAAGAAACATAACTTTTATTTCTGAAGATGTGTTTATTAGAGACAACATCGTCCATCCTCAGATCGCTACAAACACAGACTTATGAGGTTTTTAATGTGTTTTCCTGCTTTGATACTAATTGAAAAAGCGGGGGTCTATCAACCACACCCAACAATTCGTTTGGCAATCTGAGAGGACTTACTCCAATATACTTTCTAGAGAATCAACTAGATAGTCAGACTCAATCTAGAGTAAAGTATATCAAAGAGTTTAATATCTCTAACTCTTAATTCAATCTTCAATCAGCAAACAGAAATCCGCGAGCCCGATTGAATATAAGAGGAGTAACTTGAACGGTACCAAAGACCAATGTTCAAGTGTCAATCAATGTAAATCAACAACCAAAGGTTGGATATTCTAATTGATTAATCTTAACGCACAACCTGTGATATTTCAATTATATAACAAAATATAATGCGGAAAAGAAATAACACAGACACCAGAATTTTGTTCACGAGGAAATCCGCAAATGCAGATAAGCCCCGGGACCTAGTCCAGTTTGAACACCATATTGTATTAAGCCGCTACAGACTCTAGCCTACTACCAATTAACTTCGGACTGGATTGTAGTTGAACCGTAATCAATCTCACACTAAAACAAGGTACAGTTGCATTCTTTACGTCTCTGATCCCAGCAGGATACTATGCACTTGATTCCCTTAGTTGATCTCACCCACAACCAAGAGTTACTACGACCCAAAGTCAAAGGCTTGATAAACAAATCTGTCTCACACAGAAAAGTCTATAGATTGAATAAATATGTCTCCCACAGAAATACCTAAGAGTTTTTGTTCCGTCTTTTGATAAATCAAGGTGAACAGGAACCAATTGATAAACCGGTCTTATATTCCTGAAGAACAACCTAGTATTATCAATCACCTCACAATAATCTTAATCGACTAGCGAAACAAGATATTGTGGAATCACAAACAATGAGACGAAGATGTTTGTGATTACTTTTATCTTGCCTATCGGAGAAATTAATGTCGAGTTAATTATTTCAATTGTACTCAATACGATAGAATCGGGCAGGATCAGAACACGCAACTACAACGAGAATAGTTGGGTCTGGCTTCACAATCCTAGTGAAGCCTTTGAAGTCGTTAACCAACATAATCTCAAATAAACCTAAGGTTAAAGGAGAATCTACTCTAGTTTATGCAACTAGTAACACACATGAGGTGTGGGGATTAGGTTTCCCAGTTGCTAGAGTTCTCCTTTATATAGTTTTCAAATCAGGGTTTGCAATTTAAGTTACCTTGCTAACAAAGCATTCAATATTCACTGTTAGATGAAAAACCTGATTCAACCAAGCTAATATCTTTGAAACGTTAGATCGAACTTAGCTTGTTACACACAAATGAAATGTACCCTCATTTAGGTTTATTTAACCGTACCCAAACGTGTACACCATGTTGTCTCACAAATAGTTAACCGAGGTTAGCCATATGATTACTCTCATATCAACCTTATTCATCTTAACAAAAATAGTTCAAATGACTCAAATGAAACTAGTTAAAGAGTTGTTTAATTTCTATATTCTCATAGAATTATACAAGAATACAATTGAAGCAAAATCGGTTTGATTCACTCGAATTAATTCATGAATATTATAGCCATGGTTTGCAAAAATTGCATTCCTTATTTTATAAATGTTTATGTTGATGTATATAACCGATTTTAGAAATCTAACCTTCAAGTATGCAAACGGGTACGCATACTTGAAATACCCGGGCTAAGATTGGGTTTCGCCAGTATGCAAACGGGTACGTGAACTTTCAATCCCAGCAGAATTCTCGGACATGAACCTGTACACCAGTACGCATACTTAGGTTCCCGGATTTCTCAAACCAACAGGTACGCAAACAGTTGTGCATACTATGGTTCCCGGACATGGATTACATATGTGCAAGAGTGCACAACATGACATATCCAATAATGGTTAAGTGTTCTAAACTCTTATTTCAATCATTGAAACTTTCTTAGAGGATGACAATAGCCGTTTTCATACACTATTAGCATCAAAGCAATTTTCAAGATATTGAAATAATCATAACGAAACATTCCAAGACTACACCAAATGATTGTATCACACAAACCATGTAAGATGTTACTCGGAAATTTTCACATGATATAAGATGAACTTGGTCGAAGCGAAAGCTTTCCAACACATATTTCGAGAAATATGTAAGCGAGATAAACTCAGCTCGAAATCTCAAATGTGTATATAGAAAACTATATCGTAATACGACTTATGTCTCAATATAGAAGATAGAGTAAATATAGAATTTCCAAGTGATAGATGAGTTTCAGCCTCCACATACCTTTTGTCGATAAAGTTCCACAAGCTCCCCTTAGTAGTTCTTCGTCTTCAAATGATGAACGCCGTGAAGTCTAAGCTCAACTACACAATCTATGTCCTAGTCCGAGACATCTATAAATAGGCTAGAAATCAAGACTTATATTTTTGATCACTAACATTGACAAACATGCTTGAAATAGCAACGCATGCGAGTTAGAACGAGCAGCGCTCTAACAGTTACCCCTGCAGCAGTCTTGAATGTGATGATCAAAATCTTTTTTGATGGTATAAATGATGAAATTTGTTAGAAAATATAAAAGGGTTCAGTTTAATTCAATTTAATTAAGATGAGTCCTTAATTTTATGATTTTATATATGGTATAGTGTGACTTCTTGAATACTATATGCCCCCCAAATACCTTGCTTCTTCGTCCTGGAAATGTATTTATGCTATCAAGAAAAACGACTATATCTTTTATTTCTTGAATTGTATATGATGATTCCCTTATCGATCTTTGGTGTGACAACTGGATTCTTGTACAAGAAAATATTATCCCTAATCCTCACTTCATCCCTGATCTTTATTTTAAAGTTGCTCATTTTGTTGATCCAGATATTTGTGTTCAGAATTAAATTAATCTCAATTTCCCTTTGACCAAAGTTTTTGTAAGAAATTTGCTTTAGTCTCATTGAGTCTTATCTTTACTCCTAATTAGAAGGTTTGAGATCATAATTCGTCATATCAGGTATTAGTATCGTATCGGCCCTCACAAATACGTATATTATATAGTGGTGTCGGTGATACTGATTGTTGCTGACTATAATTGATCAAAATTAATCGATTTTCATCTAAGGTATTATCATCCATATCATATAGGTTTTGAAAAAGCGGGGGTCTAACAACACCACCCAATATTTCGCTTAACAATCTGTATGGACTAACTCCGAAATACTTTGCTAGAGAATCAACTAGACAGTCATACTCAATCTAGATAAAAGTATCTCAAGGAGTTAATATCTCTCTCTTTATTTGATTTTTACTCAAGATAAAAACAATAGCGAGTCTTTATCAAATACAAGGAATAAGTTGGATGGTACCAAAGACCAATGTCCAAGGATCAATCAATATCAATCAACAACCAAAGGTTGGATTTCCAATTGATAATCACGAACGCACAACCTGTATTATTTCAATTATATAAAATATAATGCGGAAAAGAAATAATACAGACACCAGAAGTTTTGTTAACGAGGAAACCTCAAATACAGAAAAACCCCGAGACCTAGTCCAGATTGAATACACATTGTATTAAGCCGCTACAGACACTAGCCTACTCCAAGCTAACTTCAGACTGGACTATAGTTGAACCCCAATCAGTCTCCCACCGATCCAAGGTACAGTTGTACTCCTACGCCTCTGATCCCAGCAGGATACTGCGCACTTGATTCCCTTTGCTGATCTCAACCACAACCAAGAGTTGCTGCAACCCAAAATCGCAGACTTGATAATAAACAAATCTGTCTCATACAGAAAAGTCTATCAAAGGATAAATCAGTCTCCCACAGATAAACCCTAGGTTTTGTTCCATCTTAAGATATGAAATCAAGGTGAACAGGAACCAATTGATAATCCAGTCTTATATTCCCGAAGAACAACCTAGATTAATCAATCAACTCTTTACAATCCTTCCTGACTACACATGCGGTTTGTCGAGGAATCACAAACAGTGAGACGAAGATGTTTGTGACTTCTTTATCTTGCCTATCGGAGAACTATCACGATCTCAAGCCAATCAAAGATTTTACTCGTACGATAGAAGATGGAAGATCAGATCACACAACTACGATAAAGGTAGTATCGGTCTGGCTTCCCAATCCCAATGAAGTGTTTAAGTCGTTAACTTGGTTTTAGAAAAGAAAACCAAAGGTTAAGGGAGTGTAGATGGTGGATTTTCGACAAGGGATAAAATCGTAAACCCATAATTATACGAACTTCTGATCCAGCAATCAGACGTGAGTATTGAGACGCATGTCTCTCATCAAATCTCTGACTGAGAATACTGTCTCTCAGAGTATATGCAGATATGTAGCCTCTTAGCTGAGGCAACGGCATATCTCATGATTACTGAGCAATTTCGGTAATTACTTCTATATAGAATCGCAACATTAGACGGCTCCTAGACAGATTGCCTGCTAGTATAGAGCAATAACGTCTTCAGGATGTAACAATAGTTTTCCATGACTATATAAAAGAAATATGACGCTTCAACAAGCTCATATTGCTCAATTCTTGAATAATTAATGCTCCTAGATAATCGTACTAGTATAGAGCCATTAGTTAATTATTCTTAAAATCATTAGATTCATCACTGAATCTCTGGAAAATATTCAATATTTTCGTAATATTTCGTTACTTCAATTTATGGTTTTTCCCAGCAGAATTCCATGGGTTAGTAATAAATATTCAACGTACGGGCGTCTGAGATACCTTCGAGTAAGCCCCGACTCAAATGGTGCAAGTGTACTCAACAATGATGCACCTGAATGCACGAATGAGTATTTCAAAATACGACGAGACGATGAACCTACGCAAAATAGGAAAGAAAATAATAAATAATAAAATATTGACCAAGGCGCTGGGGGACTGGGCTCACCGACCGGCCGGCCGTGCCGTGACCAGTCCCACGCCCAGTTTTATATTTTATCATATTTTTGTTATTTTCCTTGATCTTATGAAAATCCTTTCATTTGAGCAAATATCTTTCATTTTAAAGAAACTCCTCAGTTTCATGGTGTTTCCTTCGCACCAAGGAAATAATATAAAATTGGGGAAAATGTTGTGGGACCGTGTTCATTGGCCAACCGGCCATGCTTTGATCCTGGCCGGTCCCACACTCCATGGTTCTTTATTATTTTATTAATATTTCCCTGATCTCATGAAAACTCCTTAATCTCATGGTATTTCCTTAAAACCATGAAAAAAATAATATAAAATTAGGGAAACTCGTGGGACCGGGCCCCAGCCGGCCGGTCATGCCCTAGACGGTCCCACACGCCTCTTTATTTTATTATTATTATTTTTATGTTTCCTTGATCCCATGAAATTCCTTGATTTCATGGTATTTCTCTCAAATTATGAAAATTCCTTCAAATCATGGAAATAATACATAAAATTAGGGAAAACACACGGGACCGGCCCCTAGCCGGCCGACCATGCTCAAAGCCGGTCCCACGCGCCCTTATTTTGTTGTTATTATATTATTTGTTTCCTTGATCCCATGGAAACTCCTTCACTTCAAGGAAACTCCTTAATTTCAACAAACTCCTTGATTTCATGATGTTTCCATAAAATCATGAAAAATAATATAAAATTAGGAAAAGAGCCATGGGACCGTAGGAATTTGCCGTCCGGCCATGCATTAGCCTCAACCGGTCCCACGCTTCACGATTCCTTCATTTTATAATTATTTTCCTTCATCTCATGAAGTTTCCTCAGTTTCAGCGAAAACCCTGATTTCGTCATATTTTCCCAAATGGTTGTTCAAACACACGCCAGGAAATGTCAAAATTCTCAGGATTGAAACACGAACATCTTGACGATGGGAGCATGTTACCTTGACTGGCCAAGGTTAGCTCTTTGGCTTGCAAGGAGCCGGTCCCACGTATTTTCATGGTTTGACCTAATTTGTGTAATTGCACGTATTAGGTCCAAAACCCTTTCAAATAATTTTGGAATTTCATAGAATGATCATTGTTCGATCCCGTGACCGCCTAGGCTGGTTTCATGACCCCTTGGCCAGTCTCTCACCTCTTCACAATTAATTGGGTATTATCACCAAGGCTCAGACGAGCATTATGTTAATAAATGATTAAACCAATATTTGATCATCCTTTCACCAAATCTTCAAGAGATCTTGGTATTTGCTCACTCGAGCATATGGGAGCTACATGGTCGACCGATGATCCCATGTAGTCGTTCTTCTTCATTCCATGGTTAATTTTCAATAAACCATCAATTGGTCATCAATTGATCGAATTAGGGTTTCTGAGTCCAAGGATCATAATTCCAGATTCGAACGAACGCTAATAATTTTACGACGATCTCATGATCAGCATTTTATTAATTATACTTGGTCCAGTTTCCAGTATCTTAATTTAATATTTTATTTGGTCACGCTACTAGTTATTCATCAGATGAGCAATATTTTCTCAAACCAAGGAATATTGGTTCAACTATCAATATTCAACTATTCGTCGAATGAGCAATATTTGCTCGCCTTAACTATCAACGTTTACTTGAGAATTATACCTATGTCTCAACAGACAAGTTCAATTCATGAGTTTCAGAACATTTTGCAAAATCACGTTCAACTCAGCAATACATGGACTCATCGTCCCATGAAGTCATGAAGTCAACAACTGACTAATTAATCACGAGACATCAATCGTGTCACATGGGGGGATATTTGAAAAAGAGGGGGTCTAACAACACCACCCAATATTTCGCTTAGCAATCTGTATGGACTAACTCCGAAATACTTTGCTAGAGAATCAACTAGACAGTCAGACTCAATCTAGATAAAAAGCATCTCAAGGAGTTATTATCCCAATCTCTCGATTTGATCTTTACTCAAGAAAATAGAAATCTGTGAGTCTTTATCAAAGAGAGATAACTTGGACGGTACCAAAGACCAATGTCCAAAGATCAATCAATATCAATCAACAACCAAAGGTTGGATTTCCAATTGATGATCACGAACGCACAACCTGTATTATTTCTATTATATAAAATATAATGCGGAAAAGAAATAACACAGACACCAGAAGTTTTGTTAACGAGGAAACCGCAAATGCAGAAACACCCCGGGACCTAGTCCAGATTGAATACACACTGTATTAAGCCGCTACAGACACTAGCCTACTCCAAGCTAACTTCGGACTGATCTATAGTTGATCCTATACCAATCTCCCACTGATACAAGGTACAGTTGTACTCCTACGCCTATGATCCCAGCAGGACACTGCGTAATTGATTCCCTTAGCGGATCTCACCCACAACTAAGAGTTGCTGCAACCCAAAATCACAGACTTGATAATAAATGAATCTGTCTCACACAGAAAAGTCTATCGAAAGGATAAATCTGTCTCCCACAGATAAACCCTAGGTTTTGTTCTGTCTTTAGATATAAAATCAAAGTAACAGGAACCAATTGATAATCCGGACTTATATTCCCGAAGAAAAACCTAGATTAATCAATCACCACTCTACAATCCTTCCTGACTACACAAGCGGATTGTCGAGGAATCATAAATAGTGAGACGAAGATGTTTGTGATTTCTTTATATTGCCTATCGGAGAACTCTCACGATCTCAAGCCAATCAATCGATTGTACTCGGACGATAGAAGATGCAAGATCAGATTACACAACTACGATAAAAGTAGTATCGGTCTGGCTTCACAATCCCAATGAAGTCTTTAAGTCGTTAACTCGATTTTAGAGAAGAAACTCAAGAGTTAATGGAGATCGACTCTAGCGAGAGCACTAGTAGCACACAGACGTGCGGGGATTAGGTTTGCTCAATGCTAGATGTCTCATATATATAGTCTTCAAATCAGGGTTTTTCCTTAGGTACAAAGCAATCCTTATTCACAGTTAGATGAAAAACTGATTTAGAGTCAAGCCAATATCTCTCAACCGTTAGATCGAAAGACATAGCTTTTCACACACACTTGGGTACATGTTTACTGGGTTTTAGAAAACCATGCCCAAACGAGTACACGTATGTTGGTTCAACATGATAACCCAAAAGGTAAACCATATGAGCATCTCATATTAATCATGTTCTTCTTCATCATAACTAGTTCAATTGACTCAAATGAACTAGTTAAGAGTTGTTCAATTGCTATGAGATCTTATGTAACTACACAAGACACAATTGAAACAAAGATGATTCGATTCGATTAGAATCGGCTCATGAACATTATATCCACGGTTTGCATAAAGCATTCCTTAATAATTAATGTTTCATATTCAGAGCACATCTTTAGATCATAACATCTTAAGTTCACAAACAAGTTCTCGGACTTAAGTTAATCGGTTGAGTTTTCCAAACTCAGCAGAAATTCTCGGGTCGAGAACTTCCGCCAGTTCGCGGACTGGGTTCGCGGACTTAGCACACAAACGAGTTTTGGAAATCCCAGCAGAAATTCTCAGTCAAGAACTTCCGTCAGTTCGCGGAATGAATCTGCGGACTTGGCAAGCCAATTCCACAATCCTACCGATTTCTCTTGATCAACAAAGTTCGAAAACTTCGGTTCAAGGAATACATGGTTATATAATCTAAACTCTCATTTCAATCATTGAAACATTCTCAGAGGGCGATATTCAGTCGTGAAGAATAACAGACCTTTCTTGTCAGAGCAATTTCCAAAGTGATTGAAACTTCAATGACTTTCGTCACTAGGTGAAGATAAACCTGATCAAAGCGAAACGCTTTACCAACACATGATTTCGAGTAAAAGATAAGCAACGAATACTCAGCTCGAAATATCAAGTGTATATGATCTAGTATATATAATATACGAATTTTGTCTCATAAGAAGTAGGAGAAGAATAGATAGACTTTCGAGTGATAGATAAGTTCAAGTCTTCACATACCTTTTTGTTGATGAAGTTCCACGGTTCCTTGGTGTAGATTTTCGTCATTGTCGTTGAATCACCATGAAGTCCTTGAGCTCAACTACACTTTTCCTATCCTAGTCCGAGACTTAGCTAATAGGCTAGAAATCAAGACTTTATAGTTTTGATCACTAACATTGACAAACATGCTTGATATAGCAATGCATGCGAGGTTGACCGAGCTATGCTCTAAAAATCTCCCTCTTTATCAATTTTAGTGACAAAACTGTTAATACATATGGAATACAAAAAAGATAAACTTTAGTGGCTCCTATTCCATAGTCCAGTCTTCAACGTTCCTTGAACTTTTCGTCCTTCCAAGTACTCCAATGATCCTAAAGGTTGTAAGTTTAGTATCACCGTTGTTGAAGATCCGTACCTATAACAATGAGAGAAATCGAGATTCTCGATCATTATTATACAGTGTCATAGTATTATTATGAACATCAAAGTCCAATTGCATCACGAGTTTAACAATAATACTATGGTGATATGCATCACTCCCCCTTAGTCAATACTCCATCTCGATCATGGAAACCACTCCCCCTTACACAATGATCCGAAAACCATATGTATTTGTAGTGTGACCTACAATATTTCTCCCCCTTTTTGTCAATAAAATTGGCAAAGGTACAAGAATGGGTTCATAATGAAATTTTCACAAGAGACATTTCATGACCAAAAGAAAGACAACATATCATCTTAATTAAGATGCAATCTTATAGCCGAATCTAACAACATTCATCAAGGAGTTTTAAGACGCAAGATAACCCGTATAAAATCCCACAGCCACACTCCCCGCAAGATATTACCATTAAGCACAAGTTCAAAAGAACTCTCCCCCATTTGATGTCATTCCCAAAGGAACAACAAGAGCGACCTTAATTTCGAAAGAAAAGAAGGATTTTTATTTCGACACCAAAAACCATGAGAATGATTGTTTTTATATCCAAAACTCAACCAAAATACTCACAAGTAAACCCATGAATATTCTAATTGGAATACGCAATTAAATCAAAACCACGAAAGTGATCAATTTAATTGAAAGTGCTTAACATAAGTAAACTCACGGAGCAACAGGCTACGACTAAGTTAATAATATGGAGGTGACTAACTTAACCGTTCAAGTACTCAACATAAGGAAAACCTTACGGAATACGTGATTATATTAACCAATAAAACATGATAGTGTAGCCGTTCATATACTCAACACAAGAGCTTGTGGAATATATGAAATCTCAACTAGATTAATTACAAAAGAATCTATAATTAATCCAATTGGAATACCAATAACCAAACTAATCACCGAAGTAATCAATTTAATTATTTTGGGCTCAACATTCGAGATTATGGAACCCCGACTAAGATTATCATGGAACATGACCATCTTAACCGCACATGTACTCAAATAACCAAGGATGATTAATTTAGTTCACAGTGCTCAACATATATCATCTTATGTAACAACCAACAAAGCCAAGGTTAATCGACTTAGTTGTAAGTTGCTCAACATAAGACACACAATGGAG
This sequence comes from Papaver somniferum, assembly GCF_003573695.1. NCBI lineage: Eukaryota > Viridiplantae > Streptophyta > Magnoliopsida > Ranunculales > Papaveraceae > Papaver > Papaver somniferum. The sequence continues at coordinate 146,291,367 of NC_039358.1, read as the reverse complement.
CCTTCACGGTAAAACATAGCAAGATGGATCAATGAAGATCAATACCGTGGATAACATACAAGGATCTATTTTATATTTGCATCATTATATGCATAACAACATAATAGACTTTATCCTTGTCACACAAAAGATTTAATCCTATTTTCCATCAAATTCATGATTGCATAGACATAACTTTTGTATATGTCAAAAGTCCATTTGTGCTTTCATCAATATGAATACCAATTCATGGACGACTTTACTTTTGACCGCAATATGGGACCTTCAAGTTCACGAACGCAAACAATACATATCCCATAAAAATATTGCAATATAACAAGCCAAGAAAAAACTGCAATAATCATCATCCTCCAAATATTTTTAGAATTTAAAACAATAAACCTAAAAAATAAACATAAGAAGATGAAAAAAAAATATCTATGTGTAGTCACAATCTTCGCTATTCAAAGCACTAGTTATTCTTCCAACTAATCCAAAAAGAAGACATCCTAGGTGACAATGCCTTAGAGAAATTCAGCATCATTCCCAAACTCCTTGTTGTCAACAACCATTGGAACATACGGTTCACGAAGATATGAGTTTATATCAACGAACTGTCTTGGCTGACTATGTCGTACCAGGGCTCTCTGAATTTCTAAGGACTTTGACACAAAAGCCTTTAATTCACGAATCTCCTTTCTTACTTCCTTCAACTCATCAAGAACATCAGAAAACTTCTGAGAGTTAGAAGACACTGCCTTTGGCTTTCTTGTACTCCTCCTTTTTCTTTTTCGGGACGGAGTTACAGGAGATTTTTCTTTTTCCTTGATTGATGGCTTAACAATCATGTTGACATCACTTATCTCCATACACATGCTTTGAGAACAGTTATAACCAATTGATTTTTGTGGATGGAATTCACAATCTCATCAGGTCTAGATATAAAAAGGATATCAAGAAGGAAAAAGGAATGTAAGGTTCGAAACCTATAAACAGGTTCGTGGTCGTCCAACTCTAAACCCTATAAAGAGTAGAATTGTCAATAATAACCCTTTTTTTTTGTTTGATAGACAAAAACAACAACCCTAAAAAAAAACTTTTCTACAAGCCTGCACGTTTGCGACTTTGTCTATTTCGATCAGGCATATGAGACAAGATTTGCACAACAACATAATTAATTTGTGCTGTGGTGAACAACAATTTGTCCACCACTTTCCTCATGAGAGGAATCTTCAGATCAAAACGATTTGACCATACTTTCTTTTCAAATGGTCTAATTCTATCCATGGAAACCAACTTCTTTGATAAAGATAAGATCCTACATACCTTGGCGGTCTTCTGAACAAGTTCCTCGACTTTCTTGCTAATCGATCTGCTCTTCGTTGAAGTTTGTTAGCGAGCCTCATATGATGCTTGTACTTTTAACATCTTGATAGTTCGTGACCCTTCATCGAACAAAACGAGCACGTCAATCTTGGATAATATTCAGGTATCTGTGGTGCGACAGCAACAAACACATAGTAGATCCTGAAACATCACGATCAGAGTTTTCATAGGATAAATCAATCGAATCTTCCAGCTTAATTGGGTTTCCTTCTTCCCTGAACCCGTTGAGGTTGATATATGTATTGCTACAAGTATCAAAATCGATGTTTTCACCAAGAATCCCTACACTTGATTTCCTATCTTCATCGGAATCATAGGTTTCAGACATTTCATCAAGTATTACATCTAGACCTTTGTTCCCAGTGTATTTTCTGCGATTAGGGCATTCGTTTGCAAAATGTCCAAACCCCTTACACTTAAAGCACTGAGGCATGTCCTCGTCATCATCCTTGTCAGCATCCCTGTTTTTAGGAGGTACGCGACCGTGAGGTTTGTCTGATGACCTAGGTTTGTCTCTTGAAAACCGTTTACTTCTCTTCAATAGAAGATCTCTAAACTGTCTTGTGATCAAGGAGACCGACTTGTCAAGGTCTTCATCTGAAAAATCATTCTCAGACTGATCATCCTCCGAGACATGAACACTTTTACCTTTGGCAAGTAATTTAGTGCTCTTCTGTGCTTTAAAGGAAACATCCTTACCGACTTTGGATGTATGCTCATGATCAAAGATCTTTAGCTTCCCAACCAAGGTGTTTCTGGAGAGATTATTAAGGTTATTCCCCTCAACGATGGCATGCTTCTTAGACTCGTATCTGGATGGCAGTGATCTGAGAATTTTCATCACAATGTCCTTTTCAGGAATAGTCTTACCCAATGCAAAAGATGCATTAACAATTTCAGACACTTTGAGATTAAACTCATCAAATGTTTATTCATCTGCCATACGAAGGTTCTCCCAATCGGAATTAAGGTTTTGAAGCCTAGCTTCCTTTTCACCGGAGTTTCCTTCAAATACGGTTTCTAAGATATCCCAAGCATCTTTAGACCTAGTGCAATTAGACACATGGTGTTGAAAACTTGGGGCAACGACATGTATGATAGTATTCATCCCTTCAGAATTCTGCTTTGCAGCAAGAATCTCGGCAGCATTATATTCACCAATATTCTTGGGAACAGTTCCGTTTCGGCTGCAACAACGGGCGTATCATAACCATTGACTACATATACCCACGATTGAAAATCACGCGATTGAAAAAAAGCTCGCATGTCAATTTTCCATCATAAGTAATTTGAGCCATGGAAGACTGGTGGTACGTTAATAGAGATAGCGCCTCTATCCATAGAGTCAGATCGCTACAAACACAGACTGATAAGGTCTTTAACGTGTTTGCCTGCTCTGATACCAATTGAAAAAGCGGGGGTCTAACAACACCACCCAATATTTCGCTTAGCAATCTATATGGAATAACTCCGAAATACTTTGCTAGAGAATCAACTAGAAAGTCAGACTCAATCTAGATAAAAAGCATCTCAAGGAGTTATTATCTCAATCTCTCGATTTTATCTTTACTCAAGCAAATAGAAATCTGCGAGTCTTTATCAAAGAGAGATAACTTGGACGGTACCAAAGAACAATGTCCAAGGATCAATCAATATCAATCAGCAACCAAAGGTTGGATTTCCAATTGATGATCACGAACGCACAACCTGTATTATTTCTATTATATAAAATATAATGCGGAAAAAAAATAACACAGACACCAGAAGTTTTGTTAACGAGGAAACCGCAAATGCAGAAAAACCCCGGGACCTAGTCCAGATTGAATACACAGTGTATTAATCCGCTACAGACACTAGCCTACTCCAAGCTAACTTCGGACTGATCTATAGTTGATCCTATACCAATCTCCCACTGATACAAGGTACAGTTGTACTCCTACGCCTCTGATCCCAGCAGGACACTGCGTAATTGATTCCCTTAGCGGATCTCACCCACAACTAAGAGTTGCTGCAACCCAAAATCACAGACTTGATAATAAACGAATCTGTCTCACACATAAAAGTCTATCGAAAGGATAAATATCTCTCCCACAGATAACCCTATGTTTTGTTCCGTTTTTAGATATAAAATCAAGGTAACATGAGCCAATTGATATTCAGGACTTATATTCCCGAAGAACAGCCTAGATTAATCAATCACCACTCTACAATCCTTCCTGACTACACAAGCGGATTGTCTAGGAATCACAAACAGTGAGACGAAGATGTTTGTGACTTATTTATCTTTCCTATCGGATAACTCTCACGATCTCAAGCCAATCAATCGATTGTACTCGTACGATAGAAGATGCAAGATCAGATCACACAACTACGATAAAAGTAGTATCGGTCTGGCTTCATAATACCAATGAAGTCTTTAAGTCGTTAACTCGAGTTTAGAGAAGAAACTCAAGAGTTAATGGATATCGACTCTAGCGAGAGCACTTGTAGCAGACAGACGTTTGGGGATTAGGTTTGCTCAATGCTAGATGTCTCCTATATATAGCCTTCAAATCAGGGTTTTTCCTTAGGTACAAAGCAATCCTTATTCACCGTTAGATGAAAACCTGATTTAGAGTCAAGCCAATATCTCTCAACCGTTAGATCGAAAGACATAGCTTGTCACACACACTTGGGTACACGTTTACTGGGTTTGAGAAAACCATGCCCAAACGAGTACACGTATCTTTGTTCAACATGATAACCCAAAAGGTCAACCATATGAGCATCTCATATTAATCATGTTTTTCTTCATCATAACTAGTTCAATTGACTCAAATGAACTAGTTAAGAGTTGTTCAATTGCTATGAGATCTTATGTAACTACACAAGACACAAAGATGATTCGAGTCGATTAGAATCGGATCATGAACATTGTAGCCACGGTTTACATAAAACATTCCATAATAACTAATGTTTCATATTCAGAGCACATCTTTAGATCATAACCTCTTAAATTCACAAACAAGTTCGCGGACTTAAGTTAATCGGTTGAGTTTTCCAAACTCAGCAGAAATTCTCGGGTCGATAACTTCCGCCAGTTCGCGGACTGAGCAGACAAACGAGTTTTGGAAATCCCAGCAGAAATTCTCGGTCGAGAACTTCCGTCAGTTCGCGGACGGAGTCTGCGGACTGGGTTCGCGGAATTGGCAAGCCAATTCCACAATCCTACCGATTTCTCTTGATCAACAAAGTTCGAAAACTTCGGTTCAAGGAATACATGGTTATAAAATCTAAACTCTCATTTCAATCATTGAAACATTCTCAAAGGGCGATATTCAGTCGTGAAGAACAACAGACCTTTCTCGTCAGAGTAATTTCCAAAGTGATTGAAACTTCCATGACTTTTGTCACTAGGTGAAGATAAACCTGATCAAAGCGAAACGCTTTACCAACACATGATTTCGATTAAAAGATAAGCAATTAATACTCAGCTCGAAATATCAAGTGTATATGATCTAGTCTATATAGCATACGACTTTTGTCTCATAATAAGTAGGAGAAGAATAGATAGACTTTCGAGTGATAGATAAGTTCAAGTCTTCACATACATTTTTTTTGATGAAGTTCCACGGTTCCTTGGTGTAGATATTTGTCATTGTCTTTGAATCACCATGAAGTCCTTGATCTCAACTACACTTTTCCTATCCTAGTCCGAGACTTAGCTAATAGGCTAGAAATCAAGACTTTATAGTTTTGATCACTAACATTGACAAACATGCTTGATATAGCAACGCATGCGAGGTTGACCGAGCTATGCCCTAACAATATTAACTAGGGTTTTGGTCTGGCGGTCTACGGCACGTGTGTTAATACACACGATGAGAATGTGAGCAAGTCGTGCAATCAGTTGAAGGAGTTAACTGAGTAGTGGATGGAAAATCGGACAAGTCTCCGCATGATGAGCAACTAGTTTTAAACACGATTTCCATTTCCCCACTCTTTAATTCCATCAACTGTCACACTGGGATCATGGTGTTTACAGTTCCAGCAATATGAATAAGTCTCGGAATCATGATTGAATACACAAGAATCTCACTTCAAACAGACAACACGAGATTAACAACTCAACATCTGAGCAATTACTCTCAACAGAGCAAATTCAATCATTCATATCTTATCTTATTCAGAATACACACACCTACAATCTTTGATTACCATTGATTCCACACTTTTCTCAGATTCCCTCCTACAAATCGACCCATCTTCTCTTGTGACCGAATTTACTCTGGAACGACCATTGTCTTAGTTTAGGCCGGAGTACTACAGATTGATCTCTCGAATTCAAAGCACTCCCTTCTTGCAGCGCATCTGTGTGAGGTTTAACATTTCGCTCGGTTCAAGGAGTCTCTTCCGTACGGTCGTCTCCTCAATTCCGTAAAAACCAGCAAATCGTTTTGCCCCATCTACAAGGACAATCGACTCTAGCGAGCACACTAGTATCACACAGACGTGTGGGGATTAGTTTTGCACAATACTAGATGTCTCCTTTATATAGCCTTCAAATCAGGGTTTTGCCTTAGTTACAAAGCAATCCATATTCACCGTTAGATGAAAACCTGATTTAGATTCAAGCTAATATTTCTCAACCGTTAGATCGAAAACTTATCTTGTCACACACACTTGGGTAGACGTTTACTGGGTTTGTGAAAACCATGCCCAAACGTGTACATGTATGTTAGTTCAACATAGTAACCCAAAAGGTTAACCATATAAGCATTTCATATTAACCTTGTTCTTCTTCACCATAACTAGTTCAATTGACTCAAATGAACTAGTTAAAGAGTTGTTCAATTGCTATGAGATCTTATGTAACTACACAAGACACAATTGAAAAAAAGATGATTCGATTCGATTGAATAGGCTCATGAACTTTATAGCCACGGTTTTCATAAAACATTCCTTAGTAATTTAAGTTTCATGTTCAGAGCACATATTTAGATCATAACCACTTAAGCTTACAAACAAGTTCGAGGACTTAAGACAACCGGTGGAGTTTTCCAAACTTAGCAGAAAATCTCGGCAAGGAGACATTCGCCAGTTCGCGGACTGAGTTCGTGGACTTACACGCAAACGAGTTGTTGGAAAATCCTAGCAGAAATTCTCGGTCGAGAAATTCCGTCAGTTCGCGGACATAGTTCATGGACTGGGTTCGCGGATTTGGCAAAGCCAATTCCTCCGGTTTCTCTCAATCAACAAAGTCCGAAAACTTTGGATTAAGGAATACATGGTTATGTAATCTAAACTCTCATTCTAATCTTTGAGACATTCTCAGAGGACGTTATATAGCTGTTATTCACAGACCGTTTCGCGTCAGAGCAATTCTCAAGGTAATTGAAACTTTTCATGACTTTCATCACTAGTTGAAGATAAAATTGATCAAAGCGAAACGCTTTACCAACACATGATTTCGAGATATAGATTGGCGAGATATACTCGGCTCGAAATATCAAATGTGTATGATCCAGTCTATATAGCATGCGAATTTTGTCTCATAAGAAGTAGGAGATAAAAGAGATAGACTTTCGAGTGAAAGATAAGTTCAAGTCTCCACATACCTTTTTGTTGATGAAGTTCCACGGTTCCTTGAGTAGATCTTCGTCGTTGTATGATGAATCGCCATGAAGTCCTTGAGCTCAACTACACTTTTCTATCCTAGTCCGAGACTTAGCTATGTAGGTTAGAAATCAAGACTCGCAGTTTTGATCACTAACATTGACAAAAATGCTTGAGATAGCAACGCATGCGAGGTCGACCGAGCTATGCTCTAACAATCTCCCCCTTTGTCAATTTTAATGACAAAACTATTGGTACATATGGAATACAAAAAAGATAAACTTTATGTGCTCCTATTCCATAGTCTAATCTTCAACGTTCCCTGAAATCTTCGTTCTTCCAAGTACTCCAATGATCCCAAAGGTTGTAAGTTTAGCATCACCGTTGTTGAAGATCCGTAGCTATAACAATGAGAGAAATCGAGATTCTCGATCATTATTATACAATGTCATAGTATTATTATGTAACATCAAAGTACAATTGTATCACGACTTTAACAATAATACTACGGTGATATGTATCACTTCCCCTTAGTCAATATTCCATCTCGATCATGGAAACCACTCCCCCTTACACAATGATCCGAAAACCATATGTATTTGTAGTGTGAACTACAATATTTCTCCCCCTTTTTGTCAATAAAATTGGCAAAGGTACAAGAACGGGATCATAATGAAATTTCCACAAGAGACATTTCATAGAGTAAAATAAAAATACATACCAACTTAATTTAGATGCAATCATAAAGCCGAAGCTAAATGCATTCATCAAGGAGTTTTGAGATACAAGATAACCCCTATAAAATTCCACAGCTGCACACCCAAAGCACAAGTTCAAAAGAACTCTCCCCCATTTGATGTCATTCCCGAAAGAACAACAAGAGCGACCTTAATTTCGAAAGAAAAGAAGGATTTTTTAATTGGACACCAAAAACCATAGAAATGATTTTCTATATCCAAAACTCAACCAAATTAATCACAAGAAAACCCATGATTAATTTAATTGGAATACGCAACTAAATCAAACCACAAAAGTGATCAATTTAATTAAAGGTGCTCAACATAAGTAAACTTACGGAGCTACGACTAAAGTAATCATACGGAGATGACTAACTTAATCGTTCACATACTCAACATAAGGAAAACCTTACGGAATATACGACTACATTAACCAATAGAACATGATTTGTATAGCCATTCATATACTCAACACAAGAGATTGTGGAATATATAAAAACTCAACTAGACTAATTACAGTAGAACCCATAATTAATCTAATTGGAATACAAACAACCAAACTAATCACAAAAGTAATCAATTTAATTGTCAAAGGATTTGCTCGACAAAAGAAGATTTTCGGAGCAAATAATTAAATAACCAACCAAGATGATTAATTTAGTTCATAATGCTCAACATATAGCATCTTATGGAAAAACCAACAAAGCCAATAAGAAAAATCGACTTAGTTGTATCGTGCTCAACATAAGACACACAATAGAGCCTTCACGGTAAAACATAACAAAATGGATCAATGAAGATCAATACCGTGGATAACATACAAGGATCTATTCTATTTTCCATCATAACGACATAATAGACTTTATCCTTGTCAAACAAAAGATTTTATCCTATTTTCCATCAAATACATGAATTTTGTAATTGTCAAAAGTACATTCGTCCTTTCATCAATACGAATACCAATTCATGAACGACTTTACTTTTGACAGCATATGGGACCTTCAAGTTCACGGACGCAAACAATACATATCCCATAATCAAATTGCAATGTCACAAAATCATAACGATCAATACTGCAATAACATCATCCTCCAAATATTTTTAGAATTTAATGCCAATAAACCTAAAAAATAACATAAGAAGATGAAAACAAAAATAGCTATGTGTAGTCACAATCATCTCTATTGAAAGCACTATTCTTCCGACTAAACCAAAAAGAAGACATACTAGGAAACAAAAACAGACTCTTAGTCCAAAACCCAGACACTAAAAATCAGATGGACGATTTTGGAGACTCATGAGCCTTGTGATCATCGAGCATAAGAGTGACAGCAACCTCATCAACCTTTGAGGAAAAATCCTTTTTGAGATGTTCTTTAACGCAGTTCTTCATGAGAGCAAGGTTACAGTTAACCTTTTTCAACTCAGCTTTTACAGCATCAAGACACTTCATAGTTCCAACAAGTTGTTGTGAATCAATGATCACTTTAGTTGAAATCTTCTCCCCAATATCCGAGTAAGAAACATGAGATTAAAGAAAAGATCCTTCAACTTCAAAAACAGTTCCCTTTTCTTTATCAAACTCAAAGTATATACCATTATCAACAAAGTCTTCAGGAAAATCCCACAAAGAATAAGCCATTTGACGAGATACCTAGAGTGGAAGATTTAACTCAATAGGAAGGGTATATAAACGTTTTTGAGGAAATTAGGGTTTAAAAAGTAGGTATAAGAAACTCAGTCTAAAACCGTACATGTACCCTTACGAGGCCCCAACACAAAACGTGAAGTTTTTTGAAAGGCAAGACAAAAACAACAAAAACAATACAAACAGTGAAGATAAACTACTCATGTCAAAGTATGTGACTGGTTATCCATCTAAGAATGATAAGAAAATAGTTAGATAATCACAGATACTTTGCGCAGAATATACCTATTCAATTCTCACACAACTAGGATTTTTGGTGGGTGAGATATCAACCTTGTGATTAATTTTCACAAGTATGAGCATTCAGCTCATTAAATGAACATTGCTTTTGTTTGGCCTTCCTTCTTTGATAATCACTCAGTTTAGAAAAATAATACATAACTTGTTCTGCATATTCTTCTGAAGGCTTTCTCTGAGGACTAAATCAAGGACCTCTTGTAATTGGTTCAAGGGGATCAGAAAAGATGGGAATCCATTTTCTAGATTTAGATTTACCAAAAACATTCTTATAAACACTGGGAATACATTCATCAGTAATATGAGAGTTAGAATGTACATGTGTCTTGTGATGACTTCTAGGAAGAATTCCATGTTTATAAGGTTCTTGGTTTTCTGTGGATACATGATTCACTGCGGTAGTCGTCTGACTATTTGTTCCATTGATAGTGGATAAAAACAAATTACGAAGCTTATAAATTTGTTTCTTTCTGGAAAAACAATGGAGAGCATAGTGATTTCCTTTTCCACAGAAGGTACAGGTTCGTGGAGGAGAAGTAACAACAGGCACTTGTTTGAACTTCATAGCCACCGGAGAAGATTGTAAGTTATGAAAACTTTTCTTGAAACAATCTTCATCTGGAGAAAATTTCATTCTGTACAGTAACTCATGAGAATTGGTTTGTGCAGAAGAACTTTTCATTGAGACAGAGTTTTCCTTTTCCGGGGACTTGCATTGTCTATGGGATAGAACAACTGAGGCTTCAAGTTTCTCTTTCTCAACACGAAGTCTGTCTAGATCGGATGAATGCGTCTTGATCAAACATTTCTCTCTAATTGAGCCTTCTTTAACCAGCTGTTGATGGTGGTTTTTAGCTTAGGGTTAAAATCGTAAAATTGTGCATCTGGCATGACGTCACCATGACCTCTAGCGCATTTACTAACCATTAGCACATTTATTGAATCAATCAGCATGCTTACATAAGAATTACTTGGGTACCTTTTTTCTACACGGGTCATGTTCCACGACAGAACCTTTCGCATTGACTTCGCCTATGACGAAACCCTAATTCTCATTCTACCGTGCCAAGGCATGCCAACCATGCCAGCCGCACCACTGTGCCAATGGAAAACCGTGCCAGACACATCTACCACGCCAAGGCATGCCAACTATGCCAGCCGTACCACTGTGCCAATGGCAAACCGTGCCAGCCACATCTACCGTGCCAAGGCATGCCAACCATGCCAGCCACACCACTGTGCCAATGGAAAACCGTGCCAGCCACATCTATTATGTGCCATCCACATCTACCGCGCCAAGGCATGCCAACCATGCCAGCTGCACCACTGTGCCAATGGCAAACCAGGTCAGCCACGTCTACCGCGCCAAGGCATGCCAACCATGCCAGCCGCACCACTGTGCCAATGGAAAACCGTGTCGGCCACGTATACCGCGCAAAGGCATGCCAGCCATGCCAGCCGCACCACTGTGCCAATGGCAAACCGTGCCAGCCACATTATCGCGCCAGGGCATGTCAACCATGCTAGCTACACCATACGCCAATGGCATGCCAAACCCTTGGCCCCACCATGCCAATCCAACCACACCTTGCCTTGTCCTTAACCATACTAGCCACACCATGCGCCCACGGCATGACCAAACACTTGGACCCACCATGCCAAACGTCCGCGCCATTTGCTTTGGCCCCATGCCATGATGGCCTTCCATTCACGACTGCTAAAACAAAGGCTTGCAACAATCAACTACCATCTTTCAATCCTGGGAGCAAATCCTAGCTGTCCAAGGTCACCAGCCAACGCATGCCAACATTTGGCCTAAACCCTAGTTTGGTCACGCCCAAACCACGCCAAGGCATGCCGCGTCAATCACCTTGCCGCGTCAACTACCTTGCGCCAATCGAAGGCATGCGACCATCTACGGTCATCTTTTCATCCCAGGAACAAATCCTAGCCATCCAAGGTCGCCAGCCAACGCATGGTAACCTTTGGCCCAACACCAAACCCTAGTTTGGTCATGCCAAAACACTTGGCCCCACCGTGCCCAAACGTACGCGCCATGGCCTTGGCCCCACCATGCCAAGCCATCCGCGCCACCTTGTCGTTGCCCCACGACCGCGCCATGGCTTTGACCCCGCCATGCCAAGCCATCCACACCACCTTGCCTTGGCCACGCAACGCCAAACGACCGCGTCATGGCCTTGGCCCCGCCATGCCAAGCCACCCACGCCACATGCCAAGACCGTCCGCGTCATTCACCTTGTCGCACCATGTTGGCCTTCCCTATGCGGCTACCAAAACGAAGGCGTGCGACAATCAACGGTCCCCCTTCTATCTTAGATGCAAATCTTAGCCGTCCAAGGTTGCCAAACAACTCATGGGAACCTTTGGCCCCAAAACCTAGTTTGGCCACACCCAAACTGTGCCAAGGCATGCCGCGCCCCAACCATGCTAGCCGCACCATGCGCCAATGGCATGCCAAACCCTTGGCCCCACCATGCAAAGCCAATCACCTTGCCGCACCATGATGGCCTTCCCTATGCGACTACCAAACGAAGGCGTGCGACAATCAACGGTCCCCCTTTTACCTTAAATGCAAATCTTAGCCGTCTAAGGCTATCAACCAATGCATGACGAACTTTGGCCCCATCTTGGTCGTGCCGAGCAAAGACAATACCCTCATTTTTGGCCGCGCCTAAACCAGATCATATTAAAGCTACACTGATCATACTTTCATGTCACGGGCTACCAAGCAAAGGGTTGCGATAATCGCCGGCTACCCTTCTTCTCTAGACTCAAAATCTCGACCGTCGAAGGTCGCTACCGAGCTGGCTTGTCCAAGCTCAACTTGCCGAACAACAACAACATGCTGCATGTTTTCCACGAAAACACTCGAGACATCAAACACATGTCACAAACTGGGGGATTCTCTTTGGGTATTGGTTTGGCGGTTTACATCGTGCGGCGTACACTACGCCCGTTATAAGAAAGTGTAATAAGAATGAGGCGGTTAGTAAACATGGTAAGTAATGGTGAAACGCTTTCTTTTATGGAACATCAATTCCTTCCAAGCGTGACTGGTCATCACCTCCTCCCATTTACTCACCCATTTATCATTTCTTAATGAGACCAGAGTACGTTTCACTTCGACTTGTATAAATAGGTCTTACCTATTTCCACCAAACAACAAGTTCAGTCAGGAGCAATACAACACTCAGAAACATTCGCTAGCTTTCCATCTGTGAGCTTCCATTTTCTGATACAAGTCGTGATACAACTACTCTTCCAGAATCAACCTGGTCTCAACACTTTCTTCGCTTCCCTCCCCAAAACCAACCCATTCTCCTTCACTTTGTGACCGAAGCAAGTCTGAAATTTCCATTTATTGTTTTAGGCCGGATTTGTACAGATTGATCTATCGAATCTAAAGTACTCCCTTGCAGTACATTGTTTAGGGTTTAAACTCGTTTCTCACCCACACACCCGAAATTACCGAAATCAGCAGAAATCGTTTTCACCCTCAAACAATCGGCGACCATAGTGGGATATTGATTTTTCGTTCACGATGTCAATTCTCGATCCTCGATCCCATGCCTCGACCCAGATGCCAAGATACTAGAATCAAACGATCCGCTCAGGAAACGACGACTCAACTACCAGGCGGCTCGATTACCAGTAGTTACACGGCAAAGAACGACTGGGGACTTCGAGGGGTTAGAAGGGAACGATCCGCCCAGCGATCGGCGGCACGACAAGGAATGACTGGGTACTTTCCACAGTCATGGCGACGTTTCCCATGAAAACTCGGTCTTACACCCGAAAGATCCCTTTTCATCGGGAAGATCTGAAAAACCGAGTAAGTCTTTCCTAGACAAAATACATGGTTTGCTATTTCAAGTTTTCACGGGAGTAATAAAACCAATAGTCATGTTATGTTTCATCCCATGTCATCTACCAACACACGGTTCCATGGTTTTCCTGGGATGTTTGCGTGGCTTGCAATCGTAACCAAAATAATTCATTCCAAAGAATAATCCAAAAACCATCAAGGTAACATTTGTCTATCAACCCAAAATCCAGAAAAATCAAAACCATAAATTAGGCGTTTCATTCGCCTTTCAAAAAAAAAACCTAAAATAAGGAGTTCAAAAGACAGAAATGTGTTCAAGGAAATTTTTCCAACAATGGCTTGCTCTTCTTGGCGAGAGCCTCCTTTGAGCTTTGAAGAGCCGCCCTCTTCAACTTTAGCTTCCTGGACAGCTTCTCGACTTCCACTTCCTGCTTCTTCACCATATCCGCAGAAGGACCTTCGACTGTCTCGGCCAGCAACTTTTCAACCTCAGAGAAACCTTCGACGAACCAAGGAGCATTGAACTCGAACTTCATGCACATGTCACGATGGAACCTCCAGCTTGTGATTGCATCCCCAGAAACAGTATGACCAGTCACGTTGCACATGTCGTCAATCGAAGACAGAATTTCTTCCACACGTTTAACCAACGCGTGCCGACTAGTAATTTGCTTGGTCGTGGCAATATGATCGTAGTTTTTCCATATCTTAATGTATAGTGCCGCATGTTTGGCTGGCACGCTAAATCCTCCGATCAGCACATGATCCCGATGAGGAACCAGGTATGGAGGATCGAAAGTGGCGCCCGCGACTGCATCAGCGATCGGCAAGGGATTCCTAATTACAATTGCACCTGCGTCCACTGGAGTACTTTCCATTGTCTGAGCCGCAACGGCGTTTTCATCTTGATCAACATCCATTTCAAGATCGCCCGGTGCGGCTGCCACAGTTGGACACAAAGCTATATCTCCACCAGTCTCTGTCTCAAGGTCATCTTGAATCAGCTTCCTCCTGCAACATCACGGATTAGACATTTTTGCGAAGAAAGCAACAAAAAAAAATGCGGAAGACTCACTGATTCACTTTCAGACCGACTAGAGGAAGATTCAACATTACTCGCGGAAGAACCAATCTCACCATCACTGGACTCTGAACTATCATCCTTCTTGGGTTCCCCATCACCATAGATAGGCTCAGCACCGACATCCTCTGGCTTGGGAAACGGTGTTTTATGACTATTCGCAAGTTTGGTAAAGGCGTTCACGCTGCTGAGACCCTATGCAAGATACGAAGACGGATACTGAGAAAAGAAACAAAGATATACATGATATAACCGAGGGAAGAAGTAAGATCCTACGTACCAGCATATTAGATGAACTGAAAGTAGGTAGGGAAGTCAAATCTGGCTGGGAACCATCTGCGCGGTTTTTAGACCTTCGCTCCCTCGCTTGGAGACTGTTCGTATCTGAACTAGGCGACTTGCGTTTAGTTGAAGAAGGATCCTTCAGTAACGGATGCTTCGCCAAAATCACAGGAGTAGGCTTACCACGGATATTCTCCACTACAACTTTCATAAATATCTGGATGACAAGGAACTCACTCTTCCAGAATATGTTATACTTGGGGGTAGTCGGATAATTTCTTTCCGAAAACAAGAAAGGGAGACTTTTACCCGGCGCGAGAACACTGGCATCGAGAATAGCTGGTAACGAATCCTCTGGATCTGCCAACTTATGAATAAGAGGAACCCCTTGATCAAAACCCATATGCCGAGCTTCCCGATCAATATTATAAGAGACTACCTGATACGAGCCTCGAAATAAAAACGGTACATAACCAGATGTACAACTTCGCATGAATACAACCTCTCTGACACCCATATTCCTGTCGTCATAGAATAGTGACATGTTTGGAGTGGAAGCAAAAGTGTTAACCTGAACTATGGATGTACACACCGGGGCCCACAGATGAAAGTTGACCACGTGCGAATTATCAAGGAAATCGGCCAGGTTTGAACCGGTTTTGGGGCGCCTATTCGACCAGCGAAGTATCCTCGAACCACCACAAGACTCGGGAAGTGAGGCCAACGTTTTAGGGGCATATATCTCGAAATGATCTCATAACCATGCCTGGAGGAAAGCAGCATGGACATATGAGTTCACTTTCATATAACCATTCGAAGCGCGCATGTCCGCAACCAGATGATCCAAGTGTATGTACAGAGAACCGAGAAACATGCCGCCAATGGGAAGAACGGCGCCTTTCGCTAATTTTATAGCAACCTTGACAAGTTCTGGCCTTATCTCCTTCTTGCCAGAGCCATCATCAAAAACATCTCTGGATAACCAAAGAGCCAAGAATGCTGCGACGTGAAGCATACTATTCTTTTGATTTGGCCCCAACTCATCAGGAAACCATTAAGACACCCACCAGTTATGGAAACACTTTGTCTCATTTCCTTTCCGAATGAACCCTTTCGACTTTGCAACCATAGCGACACACATTTCTTCTTCATCTTCTGACAACTTGATATTAAGGTCCCCTGTTATGGGAAGACTCAGCAGAATGGCCACACTCTCCAAGGAAATAGTCATTTCACCTCACCTGCATACGGCCGTGTGAGTTTCCGGACACCATCTGGAAATAAAAGCAACCAAGCCTGGAATAGCTTTCCTGATTTGAAGCACTGCGGAAGCCGCAACAACATCAATAATATGCGCCTTGGTCAAACTGGTTTTTTACACACTCCTGACTCAGCATGAATCGCATCCATTTCTCGAAGGAACGCAATGGATTCACGGGGATACTAAAGTCAACTGGATAGGCGGAATACTCTTTCCTCTGAAGGCAAACCGTATTACGTTCCCTGGCAGAACTGACCGACCCCCTCCCTCACTCTCCGGACCGGTCAGAAGAAGCGACACATGTTTAATATGGTTTCTCCTGGCAGAGAATATCGTGAAGAATTCATCAGCCACGTTTGGCTTGGATCTGCTAAGGTCCTTTGGTACGACAGTGCTTCCCTCAAGTGACATCCTAACAAGATTTCTTACACCACTTTTGCTATCAAGGAGACTACGCTGAAAAAATAAACCAAAGAGAAGTTACTACGAAAGCGCAAGGAAGATATTCTATCGACCACAGAGGATCCATTATGGGCGCAACCTAACTTGTCGCAAAGTCGTAACGCGCATAGGCAAAGAAATAGGGACTGGCGTACCCTGCACCGCAGCAGAAAACACGCCTCATGTCAAAGCCATGCTCTGCAACGAGAAGTATGCGCCCGACCAAGAAAATGCACCCCGCCACAGAAACCACGCTCACGGCGAAACCAAGGAAAGGGACGAAACCCTAGAAACTAGGTTTTCATGGGAAGGAATGGTTGGCAGTTACCTGCCGGTGCATGTCTACTTTGTGTTGACCAACGCTACTATGAAAAGGGCACGCCTACAGATAGGGTTTGCACTAAAAACAAGAACGAGAAAAAACAGGCTAAAAGGAAATGCTGGAAGACATACCTGGGATTCGCTCGTCTGCTTTATTATTGCCACACAACCAGAAAAAAAAAATATGGGTGTGAAATAAAGAGGCCGACCCCCCTTCTTATAAGCATGATACTTGGGAATTGGAATGAGGAAAGGATTTCCTATTTGAGTCAAGTTAGGAAAAGAGGCAACCGGGCCCGCGAAGACATATCACCATGCCAAAACCGGCCGTGCCATTTGCTTTTCCCCCATCACGCCAAGTTGTCCGCCATGCTTGCCTCGCCAGGACCGCGCCATGGCCTTGGCCCCACCGATCTAAGCCGTCCACCATGCTTGCCTCATCGGACCGCGCTATTACCTTGGCCCCACCGATCCAAGCCGTCTGCCATGCCTTGCCACGCCAAGTCGTCCATGTCGCGCCTTCCCACGCCCACGCCATACCAGGTCCAAGCCAGTGCGACGCCTGCGCCCCCTTTCCAAATTGTGCCAACATCAACAACTCACTAATCCAGTGTCATGATGTTCCCTAACCCAGCCAAGGTGATGCATGGCCAGACTAAGCCGATAATTTTCATCTCACCGCTCCCCGGTCTGCACCACCAGTACGATTTATGTAAGGCCTCCAACACGGGAAGCACAAACTCTCTTTATCTCTCGAAAAGGTTAGCCGAACTTTCCTGACCATCTTATCGTGACTTTACTGTTTCGATTTTCGTCTCATCCTGTCACCATCTTATGCTTACCTCGCAAAAATGCTCCTGTTTCGAGCCAAGCAGGAGACTTAATGTTGATGGTGGTTTTTAGCTTAGGGTTAAAATCGTAAAACTGTGCATCTGGCATGACGTCACCATGACCTCTAGCGTATTTATTGACCATTAACACATTTATTGAATCAATCAGCATGCTTACGTAAGAATTACTAGGGTACCTTTTTTCTACACGGGTCATGTTCCACGACAGAACCCTTCGCATTGACTTCGCCTATGCTGAAACCCTAATTCTCATTCTACCGCGCCAAGGCATGCCAACCATGCCATCCGCACCACTGTGTCAAAGGAAAACCATGCCAGCCACATCTACCGCGCCAAGGCATGCCAACCATGCCAGCCGCACCACTGTGCCAATGGAAAATCGTGCTAGCCACATCTACCGCGCCAAGGCATGCCAACCATGCCAGCCGCATCACTGTGCCAATGGCAAACCGTGCCAGCCACATCTAACGCGCCAAGGAATGCCAACCATGCCAGCCGCACCACTATGCCAATGGCAAACCGGTCCAGCCACGTCTACCGCGCGAAGGCATGCCAGCCGTACCACTGTGCCAATGGAAAACTGTACCGACCACGTCTACCGCGCCAAGGCATGCCAGCCATGCCAGCCGCACCACTGTGCCAATGGAAAACCGTGCCAGCCACATTATCGCGCCAGGGCATGTCAACCATGCTAGATGCACCATACGCCAATGGCATGCCAAACCCTTGGCCCCACCATGCCAAGCCAACTTCACCTTGCCTTGGCCTTAACAATACTAGCCACACCATGCTCCCACGGCATGACCAAACACTTGGCCCCACAATGCCAAACGTCCGAGCCATTTGCCTTGGCCCCATGCCATTCTGGCCTTCCATTCACGGCTGCTAAAACTAAGGCTTGCAAAAATCAATGTCCATCTTTCAATCCTGGGAGCAAATCCTTGCCGTCCAAGGTCGCCAGCCAACGCATGGAAACCTTTGTCCCAAACCCTAGTTTGGTCACGCCCAAACCACGCCAAGGCATGCCGCGCCAATCACCTTGCGGCGCCAACTACCTTGCGCCAATCAAAGGCATGCGGCCATCTACGGTAATCTTTTCATCCCAAGAACAAATCCTAGTCATCCGAGGTCGCCAGCCAACGCATGGTAACCTTTGGCCCAACACCAAATCCTAGTTTGGTCACGCCCAAACACTTGGCCCCACCGTGCCCAAACGTACGCGCCATGGCCTTGGCCCCACCGTGCCCAATCCATCCGCGCCACCTTGTCGTTGCCCCACGACCGCGCCATGGCTTTGACCCCGCCATGCCAAGCCATCCACACCACCTTGCCTTGGCCCCGCAACGCCAAACGACCGCGTCATGGCCTTGGCCCCGCCATGCCAAGCCACCCACGCCACATGCCAAGACCGTCTGCGTCATTCACCTTGTCGCACCATGTTGGCCTTTCCTATGCGGCTACCAAAACGAAGGCGTGCGACAATCAACGGCCCCCCTTCTATCTTAGATGCAAATCTTAGCCGTCCAAGGTTGCCAAACAACTCATGGGAACATTTGGCCCCAAAAACCTAGTTTGGCCACGCCCAAACCGCGCCAAGGAATGCCGCGCCCCAACCATGCTAGCCGCACCATGCCCCAATGGCATCCCAAACCCTTGGCCCCACCATGCCAAGCCACTCACCTTGCCGCACCATGATGGTCTTCCCTATGTGACTACCAAAACGAAGGAGTGCGAAAATCAACGGTCCCCCTTCTACCTTAAATGCAAATCTTAGCCGTCCAAGGCTACCAGCCAACGCATGGCGAACTTTGGCCCCAGCTTGGTCGCGCCTAGCAAAGCCAAAACCCTAACTTTTGGCCGCACCTAAACCAGATCATATTAAAGCTACACTGATCATACTTTCATGTCAGGGGATACCAAGCAAAGGGTTGCGATAATCGACGGCTACCCTTCTTCTCTAGATTCAAAATGTCGACCGTCGAAGGTCGCCACCGAGCCGGCTAGTCCAAGCTCAACTTGCCGAACAACAACAACATTCTGCATTTTTTCCGCGAAAACACTCGAGACATCAAACTCATGTCACAAACTGGGGGATTCTCTTTGGGTATTGGTTTGGCGGTTTACAGCGTGCGGCGTACACTACGCCCGTTATAAGAAAGTGTAATAAGAATGAGGCGGTTACTAAACATGGGAAGTAATGGTGAATGCTTTCTTTTATGGAACATCAATTCCTTCCAAGCGTGACCGGTCATCACCTCCTCCCATTTACTCACCCATTTATCATTTCTTAATGAGACCAGAGCACTTTTCACTTCGACTTGTATAAATAGGTCTTACCTATTTCCACCGAACAACAAGTTCAGTCAGGAGCAATACAACACTCAGAAACATTCGCTAGCTTTCCATCTGTGAGCTTCCCATTTTCTGATACAAGTCGTGAAACAACTACTCTTCCAGAATCAACCTGGTCTCAAAACTTTCTTCGCTTCCCTTCCCAAAACCAACCCATTCTCCTTCACTTTGTGACCGAAGTAAGTATGGAACGGCCATTTCTTGGTTTAGGACGGATTTATACAGATTGATCTATCGAATCTAAAGTACTCCCTTGTAGTACATTGTTTAGGGTTTAAACTCGTTTCTCACCCACAAACCCGAAATTACCGAAATCAGCAGAAATCGTTTTCACCCTCAAACACCAGCTTTTCAAGATCACAAATCTTTTCGCGTTGTATATTGTTCTCTTGAAGAAGTTTCTCAATTTCCTTAGAGAATGACCCTATAATGTTGTAGAGTACTTGTTCACGATCAATAGACCTCTCGAATTCATCAATGAGCTGTACATGATCCTTGAGATCAACAAACTCTGTAGAATTTTTTGTAATTGTGGTGAGCTCCAATTCAGCTATAGCCATTATGTCCAATGTCTCATTGGAGGAAGAGTGGCTGACACAAGATGAGACATTCTTCCTACCTCGGGATTCGTAAGAATCAACTAAGGAGTAATCCTTTGAGGTATTTTCAAGACACTTGACAAAGTTGACAGCTTTAGGAGGCATTTTGGTATGCGTATGAGATTCTGTCCACAGACTCATAAGGTCTTTAACTTGTTTGCCCGCTCTGATACCAATTGAAAAAGCGGGGGTCTAACAACACCACCCAATATTTCGCTTAGCAATCTGTATGGACTAACTCCGAAATACTTTGCTAGAGAATTAACTAGACAGTCAGACTCAATCTAGACAAAAGTATCTCAAGGAGTTAATATCTCTCTCCTGATTTGATTTTTACTCAAGATAAAAACAATAGCGAGTCTTTATCAAATACAAGGAATAACTTGGGCGGTACCAAAGACCAATGTCCAAGGATCAATCAATATCAATCAACAACCAAAGGTTGGATTTCCAATTGATGATCACAAACGCACAACTTGTATTATTTCAATTATATAAAATATAATGCGGAAAATAAATAACACAGACACCAGAAGTTTTGTTAACGAGGAAACCGCAAATGCAGAATACCCTAGGACCTAGTCCAGATTGAATACACATTGTATTAAGCCGCTAAAGACACTAGCCTACTCCAAGCTAACTTCGGACTGGACTATAGTTGAACCTCAATCAGTCTCCCACCAATCCAAGGTACATTTGTACTCCTACGCATCTGATCCCAGCAGGATACTGCGCACTTGATTCCCTTAGGTGATCTCACCCACAACCAAGAGTTGCTGCAACCCAAAATCGCAGACTTGATAATAAACAAATCTGTCTCACACAGAAAAGTCTACCAAAGGATGAATCTGTCTCCCACAGATAAACCTTAGGTTTTGTTCCGTCTTAAGATAGGAAATCAAGGTGAACAGGAACCAATTGATAATTCGGTCTTATATTCCCAAAGAACAGCCTAGATTAATCAATTACCTCTCTACAATCCTTCCTGACTACACAGGCGGTTTTTCGAGGAATCACAAACAGTGAGACGAAGATGTTTGTGACTTCTTTATCTTGCCTATCGGATAACTCTCACGATCTCAATCCAATCAAAGATTGTACTCGTACGATAGAAGATGCAAGATCAGATCACACAACTACGATAAAAGTGTATCAGTCTGGCTTCAGAATCCCAATGAAGTTTTTAAGTCGTTAACCTGGTTTTAGAGAAGAAAACCAAAGGTTAAAGGAGAATCGACTCTAGCGAGCGCACTAGTATCATACAGACGTGTGGGGATTAGTTTTGCACAATGCTAGATGTCTCCTTTATATAGCCTTCAAATCAGGATTTTTCCTTAATTACAAAGCAATCCATATTCACCGTTAGATGAAAACCTGAGTTAGATTCAAGCTAATATTTCTCAACAGATATATCGAAAACTTAGCTTGTCACACACACTTGGGTAGACATTTACTGGGTTTGTGAAAACCATTCCCAAACGTGTACGTGTATGTTGGTTCAACATAGTAACCCAAAAGGTTAACCATATGAGCATTTCATATTAACCTTGTTCTTCTTCACCATAACTAGTTCAATTGACTCAAATGAACTAGTTAAAGAGTTGTTCAATTGTTATGAGATCTTATGTAACTACACAAGACACTTGAAATAAAGATGATTCGATTCGATTGAATCAGCTCATGAACTTTATAGCCACGGTTTGCATAAAGCATTCCTTAGTAATTTAAGTTTCATGTTTCGAGCACATCTTTAGATCATAACCACTTAAGCTCACAAACAAGTTCGCGGACTTAAGACAACCGGTAGAGTTTTCCTAAATCAACAGAAAATCTCGGCAAGGAGACTTTCGCCAGTTCGCGGACTAGGTTCACAGACTGAGTTCGCGAACTTACACGCAAACGAGTTGTTGGAAAATCCCAGCAGAAATTCTCGGTCGATAACTTGCGTCAGTTTGCGGATTGAGTTCGCGGACTTGGCAAAGCCAATTCCTCCGGTTTCTCTCAAACAACAAAGTTCGAAAACTTCGGATTAAGGAATACATGGTTATGTAATCTAAACTCTCATTCCAATCATTGAGACATTCTCAGAGGACATTATATAGCCGTTATCCATAGACCGTTTCGCGTCAGAGCAATTCTCAAGGTAATTGAAACTTTTCATGACTTTCGTCACTAGGTGAAGATAAACTTGATCAAAGCGAAACGCTTTACCAACACATGATTTCGAGATATAGATAGGCGAGATATACTCGGCTCGAAATATCAAATATGTATGATCCAGTTTATATAGCACACGACTTTTGTCTCATAAAAAGTATGAGATAGAAGAGATAGACTTTTGAGTGATAGATAAGTTCAAGTCTCCACATACCTTTTTGTTGATGAAGTTCCGCTGTTCCTTGAGTAGATCTTCGTCGTTGTATGATGAATCGCCATGAAGTTCTTGAGCTCAACTACACTTTTCTATCATAGTCCGAGACTTAGCTATGTAGGCTAGAAATCAAGACTCATAGTTTTGATCACTAACATTGACAAACATGCTTGATATAGTAACGCATGCGAGGTCGACCGAGCTATGCTCTAACAGGTTTGCATATATGGATGTTTAAATGCACTTTCAAGTACATTAGACAAATTAAGTATAGCTGATTAAACCATTGAATCCGGAAAATATTATAATTAAAATAACTTATGACATTAGATAGTGTGAAAATATATTAGAATCTGAGTTAACATCTTCTCCAAAATTTGAATAACTAATGGATGGTTGGCTTTGATTTGTGGTGATATCCCGGTTGTACTGCATATTTTAAGAACTAGATAATCTTCATAAGATATTATAACTCTGATTGAAAGGTGCAAAATTGTTAACAACAGTTGCAATGTTTCTAATACTAATCTCTAGTTGCAGGCACTCAATTGGGATCCACCAGACAGATAATACATTAAAATCAATATTGATGCATCTTTTGATAAAATTCCTTACACAGGGAGTATAGCTTTAATAGTGAGGAATTTTGCAAGTCAATGTCTTGGAGCAAAAGGGAAATTCTTCAATGTAAGAATGATAGCTGATCAGGAGGTGGAGCAGCTGGAATGCTTGGTTATGAAGCTTGCAGTGAAATGAAAAAATGCTAGAGGCTACACCAAAGTTATTCTAGAGTCTGATAATGAAGTTTTAGTGAGTCAATAAATGAACAAAACTCTTATGTTCACTGGATGAATCAAGGAACTATCCTTGATATCCAATTCTTATTACAGGTTCATGAATTTTTCTTTTGCCAATCAGTGAATAAGTTAAAGAATGGTCTAGCTGATAAAATAGAAAAAAAGGCTAGAACTTATCAAGTAGATTTTGAGTACATTGATAATCTTCCACAGTATATGCTGGATTGGGCAAAGGAAGTTATTACCAATTGTAATCAACATATTTATTTCAATGAAATCACCCATTCTGAATAAAAGAAAAGAACTAGATAATCTTCATAAGATACTTCTAATCTTCCTGACAATCAAAAATATTTCCAATGTGTACCGGAAACACACAAGGGCCAGAAATATAAATTAAGGTGTAAATTTGTTTTACCATTTCCAATTCATTTGTGTTTTGAACAATAAAAATAATGTTTTACTATTAAATTGGTATAAAAATTTGAGCATGCCGTAATGTCTACATGTCCTTAGTAATCAACTCGTCAGTATCGGGCGGTGTCCGTACACATAGACATATAAGGGTCGATACGACACAAATACAGTCTGTAACGGTAGATACGTATTGGATTCCCAAGATACCGATAAATTGAGTAACTTGGACCAATGACAATAAATACAGAAAGGATATGATAGATACAAATATGTATGACGGATACTGCAAATTATAATTTGGATTCTACAACAAATAAAAAACTCTATTTGAAAATTGTATATAATCTTTTGATTTTTTGAAGCAATTAAACTTCGGCACTATGAAATCATTCTATAAATCTAACATATAGAGTTAAGCTTTTATTTTGGTCATGTACTACTAATTTTATTCTTGTCACAGTTCTTATAGATTAGAAAATTTATATTTGATTCTAACGTAATCCTCTTTTTTTGAATAACGAGGAACTCCCATTTCTTTAGTTTTTGTGATGTAGTAAGAGGAATTTAGTTTGCTTGTTCCCTTAACATCATAACCAATTATCTTTAGAAATTTTCCATGTATGGCTGGTTGTGCAATTAATTGGATTGTTTATGGTTAATTAACCAACATATACTCATGATTATTTTTCCTTTATATCCTTGATTATGTGGTCTATATGGTATATGAACCAAGTTTTTTTGTTTTGTTTTCTAAATTAAAATAGTCTTTAATATGAGTGAATCATATCCCTCATGTATATGTTTTTCCCCTCATTTCTATGCCTACTTCTCATTGCCCTAAAATCTGATGAAATCCTCCTCATGTGGATTGGTTTACATTACCTTTAATTGTATTTGGATGCATGGATTTATTTATGGCTCTATTAGTTAATGATGTAGGACATCTGTCTTAGTCTACAAGTTATCTTATTTCCTTTTTAATATTTCTCTTTATTTTGAACTCTTGTTATTTTAGGTATCTAGCGGCCTATATAAACAGGCATACGATTGTCTTAGGGATACAATATTTTATCAAACAATATTATTATCAATTTTATTATTCGTTTATACGAATTCTCTTTTATATTTTCTAAATCTCTTCTTGAATATCGTCTATTTCGTATCTCTTTCTTCCTTTGTATTTCCGACAATCTCCGTATTGCATTCTTCCACCTATCGTTCTACATTAGTTACCTAATTTGTGATCATATGAGGAAATTTAGTTTTCAACAACTTTAACTATTATTTACAATGTTCGCATTGTAAATGTAAGAGAGCTATTTGGGATGTACGTGGTTACCCTCGAGAAAGCTATAGAAGTAAAGTTGACATGTGTTTTTTTTTAATGACTAATGGTTATATGTAAAGGCCAATAACCCTAATCTCTCAGTGAAACAAAAGGACATGTACAAGATAACTATATTTTTTGTTAAAACAAAATTAGAGAGATTAATAAGTAATTTTTTTCTTTCGTTCTCACTTGATTGCTTTTGGTGAGTTAAAATAAGACTCTGTTTAGAAGTTATTGAAAATTTCCAACATCATACATGTAAAGTCAACTATCTTTATTATTATTATTATTATTATTATCACTATTATGAAATGCAAGATGTTCGTTTACCATAGTGTGTACTGACATATAGTAAAACATTTAATACCCGCATCATTAGACGTGTGTTCATGACTCTTTTTTGTGAGATAGGCTCTTCCGTTTTTTTCTTTTTTTCTTCAGATTAATCAAGTTGTTTTTTTCATGGTTTTAAGTTCTTGATGTTTTTCATTATCGATGGGTTTAGAGTCATCCATAATATATAGTGCATGTTTTTTGTTTGTTTATTTCTTTTATCTATGCACATATATAACTCAAACATGTTTGGAAAACTGACAAGTGACAACGCATAAAAACAGTCAGATATTCAAATATATTTACAATATCGTAATTTCAATTAACAAACTCAACAAACAAAAACCTAGAAAAACAAAATATTATTCAAATATAATTACAAGATAACACTTTGAGATGCAAAAAATAACACATAAATCACAATTATTTATATATTTTCAAATGAAAAAAGTATCAAAAAAATAAAACATGAGAAACTAGGAAATTTTAGAAGACTTACATTGTGTAAGACCAATGTTTCTTATGTTATATCCATACAAGATGTTTATTGTTTAAAAATACGAAAAAACTTAGACTAATATCAATAGTATACGAAAAATATAAGGAAATCAACCAACCGCCCTACCTAAAATAATTTAATAATTACTAATACTCGGTATTTATATTAAAATAACATTATAAACTACACACATGTGTTGATTGATCTGTTACTGTGATAATAGAAAATAACCATACAGTGAGATTGTTTTTGAGTGTAAAAATGTGTTACACCTTTATCAATTAGAATTGTTACTTTGACTTTGATTGTTTTTAGACAATTAGATAACTAAGTATGTGGTATGTATAATTTCTTTGACTCTTATATCAATCCAAGATTAGAAAGAAAACTATCTAATGGTCATTTATCATTATAAAGTTGTTGTTCATAATAACTTCAAAAAAAACTAAAAAACTAAACTTTAAATTTGACTCTATTGTAGTTGATAGATGTTTTTCATCCTATATGCCCAAGCCCCATGTGACCTACCTAATGAGGTTGATCATGGGATATCTCAATGGAGTTCGTTAGGATAATAACTTTTTTTGGTTGTGCGCGAACGTTACACCGGTCATGCCCCTTGACATCCAACTGTACTAGTCTCAATTAATTAGGTCTGCTTCAATTAATTGTGCTAGTCTCAATTAATTGTCTGTTAATTAAGAAATTTAATCGTTGTTAAGCACAACAAGGTAAAATGAACAAAGTGATTAGTTTCCAAGAAAAATTAAAATTTTAAATTTGCACCATTGTAGGAGTCTATAGTCATTTTTCCTTCCCATATCAGGGACCCCACGATTTACCTGATGAGGTAGATCATGGGATGTCTCCATGGGTTTGGGTAGGGACAATAACTGCATTTTGGTAGGGGAAATAGGCTTACTATATTAGCCATGCCTCCCTTGACGGATATGTGTTCGATGCTTGTCATGCCCAGGGAATTGAGGAAGCTATGGGGACATCAGAGGCAGAGGGTAATAGATCCGGGTATTACCTCGGATTTTGGGACTGCAATGTCCAGCACTGGTTCGAACAACGTTTAGGTATGTTTAATTTTTCACCATATGCTATTATTTTTCTCAGTTCTCATAAAGCAATATACTCGTACAAACACTTGTTTTAGTTGATTGTGTGCAGGTTGGACTCCCCTCTAGCTAGCAAGATCAACCTACTATTCGGAACTGTTTGTTCAATATGCTATTTTTTTATAGGTGGGTTAGTTTTTTATCTGTGAAGGAGTCCATTTATTATTGGTTTTAACCTATTCTTTTTTTGAGGGATGGATGGTTTAAACGTTAGTAATATAAACCAAAATCTACAGAAAGTCGAGAACATTCTGCGGGACTTTCTCTCTTTATCGTACCAAATCACAACTAGTAACGATATTTATATTTAACTTTTTCTGACATGCGGTTTGCGCTACTAGGATATTTGGATTGCGCAATACTGACATATTTCGAACCACATTGCCAAGTTATGAGGTGTTTTAATGCTCTGGAAAAAAAAATATTTGCCCCTCAACCTAATATTACAATTATACCATATTTAATATTACAAACGATGCCTTTTCTGTAGGTCAAATATACAATTGAAACTCGAAAAATTAATGCTTTTGGGATCACCGAAAATTAATGGCTTTGAATTATCCAAGTAATTCTTCTTAACTATTTTATATATTTCTAATATTTCGTAATTGTTTTATCCAAAATAATTTATCTATATACACACACACGTTTTTAAATAGTTTATAAATTTATCTATGTATTCCAAATTATTTGACATTTCGCAAACCAATTTATTTTCTAATATTATTCTAAGTGATTTATATATTTTAACATGTCAATCATTGTGTGTGATAGTTTATTAATAAAAATGCAATTCTGAGTGGATAAAATTAAAAACTCGCCGGATTCGGGTATATCCAAACTAATCGGACGACGACCGAAGGGAGGAGTCTCTTGGGGATGAAAAAATGTGTTCCTGTCTGTCACATAATCTGTGAAAAAAAAACAGAAAAAATTCAATTTCTTCGATTTTAGAATCAAATTGAGACGACTGATAAAATTGATCATGCATTTTAATAAAATATAATCCAATGAACAAATAACATGTTCAACGTTCATCAAAAAATCCATTCATTCGACTGGAATCGATGAATTTAAGAATCCCTTTCATGCAAAATTTCATCACTGTTTTTTTGTTGTTCTCTAATAGAATTCTACGAAATCGAAATGAAAAATTGATAAAACTGAAAAGCAAAATTAACATGAATAACCCATTCAACAGATTGACGTACAAAAGTCATTAACCAATTTCAATTTTTGAACTTTTGTTACAGAGAACGAACGAAGAAGAATAGAGAAGACGATGGTCCATGGTGAGAAGAATAATAGAGAAGACGATGGTCAGAAAGTTATTATTTTCACCCACCCTTGCACACACCCCGCCGATTCTTACAAGACTCGTTTGTTTACTCAGCTGGAAAGCAACATTGTGTACAATTTAATTTCCTTGAAAATTATTTGCTCTTCTTCCTTCTATATTTAAGGATACAAGCAGTTGGATAACGTTGAACTTCAACAGTATGGTTTCATCATCTTTCGAACTGCTTCATTTCAAACTTTTTTGTTTTTGTTTAACTAAAACTTTCTGCAACTATAGAGAGTTTCATGTATAGTTGTTTCCAGAAGTTATCAATGTAATAACCATGACTCATGAACTCATGATTATTAATATTAATTCTATGTTTGCAGAAGTTTATCTTGCCTAATTTGAAACACTTATTGTTTTGTAGAATGCTCTTTTTGTGTTTGATAAAATGCCTTAGTGATTTTCTTTGAAATTGATTGTAGTTTAAGGATTCTAAAGGCATTTTTCTTAGTGGGTTCTGTTTAACACGGTTTTTTAGTAATAGGTCTGTTTAATAATTGCTTATTTACGAGTTTTGATTAGTCAAGGTACTTCCTTACACTAAAGAGTTGAAATTGATGGGACATTCCAGTTTAATTTATTTGACATGATATGTACTTTGATTAGCTTCTACTTGGGATTTTCCATAGTTTAATCAGGTTGGCTACTAATTTTGTTCCGCCATTATTCTTTGCAATGATTATTTCCCCCAATATTTAGGTGTTACCCTCTTTTGTTTTTTCGCAGAGCCAATCACAATGACAAACCTTTTACTCTGAAGGAATTAAGGGGAACTACGAAGAGTATCGATATAGGTCTTGGGATACCAGGGAGATGAGATGCGGAGGTATTTTATTCTGGGTAGAGTGCCATGGATGTCGGATGAGTTTTTTAACAGTTGAAACACTTTGAAGTCTACTTGATAAATGTCCAATCTTTAGAAACTGGGCGATGTAGCTAAAAAGACCGGTTTTGTCGAAGTTTTGTTCTTCGTCGGCCCTCACCGCTGCGCGGTCATCTAGTTAGGGTATACATGAATTTAAGTGGACCTGAAGCAAGGCAAAAGGGTGACAAAAAGGTTAAACTTGCAAAACTATATTTTCAAATTCTAATTAAATCTAACCCATTGCTAATATTAATTTCATTTACTCTTTTCCTTCTTTTTCACCATCAATCTAATGATCAATTCCTTACTCCTTATTTATATCTCATCGTTCTCAAATGAATACAAATCGTTGATCAGAAATTTTTTATTGTTGATTTACTCTTTCAAACTCTATGTAGTAATTTATTTATTTTGTTTGAATGGCATATTAGGTCAAAAAAATTGAATTTGTTGAAATGCAGTTATACGGTCGTCATGGTATGTCTTCACCTACCATAACGACTTTTCATATTTATTTTCAATCGATTGTAGGATAAATAGCATGACAACTTTTCAAAGATTTTTATTTCTGAAAGTAACATTCACAGGATCGCAATGGTCTTCATCCCTAAATCTTGATGACTAGTGATGTAGTATAAATAGTCGTCACGTTTTGAAAAAAAAAACATGACGTTTAATAACTCCCAGAAAACAATTTTTCCATATGTCGAACTTTGTTATTGGTCGCCATGGTTTGTAAAAAAATAACATGACCACTAATAGACAATCATCAGTGTGTTGCATTTTTTACCATGACGACTGTAGATGCGAAAAACCAATATTTATTTATTTTTGATCAGTAAAGAATTTGATGTTGGCGAGTTTCGAACTCAGATCACTGGTATCATCACCCAGTGACTTTACCATTGTACTACAATGACACCAGCATGAAAAACCAATGTTTGGTCAACATATTTTGTTTCAGTCAAGCATGCCGACTAATTTTGGTCGACGTGCTTTGTTTCAGTCGAGCATGCCAACTTTTCATGGATTGAATTTTGAAAGTACTTAGTCGGCATGCTTTTTTCTAGTCGAGCATGACGATTTTTCATAGACTAAGCAAAGAATGACAAAGAATAAGAGTTTGCTTCACGAGCAACATGAGTTTTTAAACTGATTTTTTTTTTCCATCATGAGCCCTCAAATTCCTTTATTTTCATATCTCCTTACATTATTGCATATGAAAGTAAAGGCCAACATTTTGCATCTTATCCTCTTTAGATTTCAAAAAACCCAGGAATCTACTTATAAAGATATTAAAGATGCGTGTAGATGCTTAATTTTTATCGAGCTAATAAAATAGGACCAAAGTTTGAAAGTAAAATCATTATGCAGGAGTAAGTAAGAAGAAGTTGAAAATGAGAGGATACCAAGTACACCACCAGCGTTTTAGGTTGGAAACATGTATAGACAAAACCTAATACAATTACTAAGAAGGTTAACAATAAAAACCATTTGATATGATTGTATACAGAGTTTTTGTTTTTCTCTTGCACAATCATTATGGATAAACCAAAGGTCCGCGTACCTAACTATATAAAAGATTTAACTGCAAGAAAATTGGTGTATTGCAATGCGTCGTTCTTTAACTGCAAGAAAATAGGTCAGAGAACCCATGTTTTGTATGCAAAGGCCTTTTTCCGCATATTAACTTTTTTGCCACACCCTGTAGCAAGAAACCGAGCGACAAGAAGTTATTGGCACACCTTAAGCGTAATTAGCAATAGATAGTTTTTATGCCACACAAAATGGTGAGCCAATAACCTGAGGCAAAAAGGCATTTTTCTAATTTAATTACAGTATTTTTTTATTTTTAATTTTATTTTATCTAAAATAAATTATTGTCACACAACTGGTGTGGCTAAAACAGATTGATTTTTTTGAAAAAGTTTATTCAAGAAGTATTTTTGCCACACTTTCTTATTTCAAAGTGAGTACAACAAGAAGCATCTACTGTAACAGCTTTATGTGCAATAACGTTTTCATAAACAAGGATGTTGTACGGTAAAATTGGTATAATAAAATCATTTCATAAAAATTGAATTAGAAAAAATATATGTTACAAAGTATGTTGAGTCCAACTTTGATATAAGAATTGATTTACGCGATCCTTAAGTAAACAAACTTTAAACTTCAAACTATACCTATTCCATGCTAAATTCATCCCAGCCGTCCACTTCTAGGTCTCACGTTCCTGCTAAACAGATCAAAACAAATACCACCAAGGAAAAAGAACATCAAGAAATGGCAGAGAATCATCATGTCAAATGGAAGATAGAGCTATAAGGAAAATATGAAATATAACACCAACATGCAGAGGGTAAATATCATACTAACATATCAACAATTATGACCACTTAACAGTTATTTCACATGTTTGTTTGAGATTTTCCTAACTCTATAAATTGAAAATCAAGGAAAAGATACTCGCATGTCTATTAGCATATGACATTTCAATTCTTGACAAGGTTTTGCAATGTCTAGTTAAGCCATCCGGATGATCAACAAGTGCTAAAACCTGCAAAAAAAAAGAAATGCCTAAGTACAGTTACAAACATCAAACTTCTAATTTTTAGAGGTTCATGTGTCCTTACTTAACTCCTCTCTACTAGTATACACCATACAATAAACCTTGAAAAACTTTAAAGTTGCAAAGGGAATAGTGGTCGTGAAGACCAACTTATTTATCAACCATTTCAGCTTTGCATCGAGCGTAGTTTTTCCTTCCCATTATGTGCTTTGCTTGTTGGGAGCTTCTACTCTCGACATTTTTTTCGGAAAATTTCTTACGTATATACAAGGCAGAATTAATTATACATGGATGTATTACCAGAAATTAAGCCCATACATATCAAATGTGTGAACTAACCATGTGTTATTCATTAGTTTCCCAGAATTTCAAGAGATCCCTCCACTCCCCTTCGGTTAACGCATCGGGTTTATCTGCAAGTCGATTTCCAGTTGTATCGTGCTTTGTAAAGTGTTTTCCCTTTTATTCATCTTTCTTGCTCCTGTATATATCAACAACAATAAAGAGGGTAGCTCTTGTTAGCAATTCAGTTCACAATCATGATAAAGAAAACCATACAAAACATGATTATAGGTTCTAGGATTATTCAAGCTTGCTACTAGATGATAATATAGGAAACAAATTTCATGTACGTACCTGGTTCAACAGTGAATATCAATCAAAGTTCATTCCTTTATATCTCTTTCAACTGAAAATAGCAGGGACTTGGTGGAGTTTATGTTGAGGATAAACTTTATTCCTCTCACCATACTTTCTAGTTGTTAGTCTTGGTGATGGTTGTTCTAGCAACTCTCTTCATGGTAAGGAATATGTTAACACCTCAAATGGCTACATATAGTTACAACTTTCTTACCATCAAAGAAAACTTGAGATTTAACTATATTTTCTTAGCCTGATATTCTTGAATCTTCTTTGAAGAGCATTCACACTAGTTTGCCTCCATTGATGAAGATTCTAGTTAACCCAAATGGATATTGCTCTACGGATCAAACCCAAATGGTTATGGGCATGTGGGCCACAAATCCAACATTCTCCACTTGGCCCATCTGACTGATCATACAAAACTAATACATTCATCAGGGTTTGATGCGAAACAAATATGCGCGCAACCTTAAATGAGAGTTTACTCCATTTTAATAAGTCATAATATCATTGTTTAGCAATGCACTAATGCAAGTCATGGCGGTCATACATCATTTGACGACATACTCCCTTCCATGTACTACAACATTAATACATTATAAAATAATGAAAACATAAGTTCTTTCTGTGCATAAGGCTAGACACCATAAGAGCCTTAATACCATCAGTTTTAATAACCAAAGATTCTTGTAGTAATTCATTCCATCAACAAATGTGTGCACATATGGAATAACAGGAAACGCAGAAACAACACATTACATGAGATCTCAAAAGGTGTTTTGGAAAGCAATACTTGATCCATACCTCAACTGTCATAAACGGTCAATACATTACGATGCAATCATCAAGTGGCGACCCCCGTTTTATTGATGGATACGCACATACAAGTTTTACACTTGTATTTCCCACATCAACACATTATTTCCGATTCTCATTTTGTACAATGGGAAACTCTATCTTCATATGCTTATTAGCACACAAGGTTTTACCATTTATTGCTTAAGAGAAAGATATTGTTGTGCACAATAAATACTCAAGCACTTGGCTATAATGTCAACCTAATCCAAGTCTTGAGATAAAGTTGTACAACCTTAAATTGTGGTGTCATCAAATACCCATACTCCACAACTATTGAAGCGGTCCAAAATTATTTATGCTTCATTAAAATACAGCTCAACACATTAGCATAAAGACATAACCTGAATGGCTCCATGAATCATGAGCTTAAAATGAGTTTAAACAATTTACCACGCCTTTAAAGAATCAATTATGTGAAGGTACATACATTTACTTTACTGTTCTGCAATAGTTATATTCTTGGGTTACTTTGGAAACAACCAAGAATGCCTATTACAGAACTCCGTAATTTTATGTAAGACAAATTATACATGAAAATTCTCAGGAGCGGAAGCATAAGGTGTTCCTAGCATTTTCTTGAGATTTCTAGACATTCATTATGCAGGACTGACATATACTTCTGTGTAATGTCAACACTAGCAGAGCAACTGTCCATGCCATAAATTTTTGAACTTTTCTTTACTGGAATTTTATTCACTCCATATATGCAACATTCACCTCATTCATTTATAAGTTCTTTAAAGAGGATTTTCTTGGTTTAAACAAAACACCAAGATTTCCAATAAAAATGGTTACTAGCGTGTCATCAACATACAAAACAGTATATAAGTACTTACTCCCACTGATCTTCAGATTTATAACTTTATCGAGAAAGAATTTCTCAAATCTGAAGGTTACTACTAAAATGGGTCTTTAGAAGTCCATATACCGATCTCTCAGAATGAGATGCTAAAAGTCAACTTTCCATTCAGAGAAACCTTTGCAGTCCCTTTATCCAAAAATTCCTAACTAACATAATTGTTCCTACTTTCGTTTGATGAAACTTCAGACAGTTATGAGTCATCAAACTCAGTAATCATTAAATTCAAGCCGGACACTTGTTTGATCCAATAATCAACACTTTCTGAAGACATACCACATTATCAGAAGAAACCTCAAACTTATTTACTTTATGAAATCCGAGTGGTTCAACTGATTGTGGTTCTTCATACCTTGGATCATATCAAATAGTGAAATTATATTTCATAGTTTACAACTCCCACTAGATTAACCATTATCAAGTGTCTCTAATTTCAAATAGCTTTGTACTCTAATCAGGACAATGATATACACATACCCCTTGTATTAGTAGTCTTTATTAATACAATTATTTCATGTAGGTGGAAAACTCTAGATTTCGTTGCTCAACATAATCATCCTAAACTAGGTTTACATATACTCAAAAAGATAAGGTTCTTGAGATAAACTTACGGAAACTAAGTTTATGATGTCTGCAACGACTTTATAAGTTTTCACCCACAATATAAAAGGCGGGTATTAACTATATCCAACACATGGCACAATTACTCTTAAAAGAAAAAATTATGTACCTCAAGCATTTTGCATTTCACATAATACAAAAATTAAGGGAATTCGGCTATTGGACGAGAATGTTATCTTTAACTCGTCATATTTTGAATATATTCATCATTTCATCCAAACTTACTACTTTCACCTTTCCATCTGATAGGAATTCAAGCCCCAGTAACAAACACTACTATCCATGTTTATTACGTGTAGCTAATTATCAAACAAATGTAACTAAAATGTGAAACCCATTGATAAATATGATGATATTCACTTTACTGAAATTCCCTAATAATTATCATAAAAATCTCAAGAAATTATGAAATCGCAATATTTGCAAATATATTTCCTTGTCGCTTAAATCCTGCTTTCTCTCGAACCAAAAACGTTATATGGTTCGAAACAGAGATTTACATCAACTGAAAATAACAAGGAAACATCACGCTGCCACTACATCCATAACGTGACTAAGTTACCAAAATATCACTCAATATGCTTATGCATCCTCCCACTGTCATCATATTTCATGTTAGGAGGTGACCTTTAGTACGCTAACTAAAACTAATCAGTTGCACAAAATTCATAAATCACCATGAGTAAAGAGATAACGATATCATGATGCGATGAACAATTAACATCCAAAGAATGAATGAATAAGCATCAAACATACAACATAAATTTTCAAAACAAATCATATCACCGAATCTTCTCCTTTAGGATGAAATTCCTACGTACAAAACATTCATTTCTATAGTCACCCTATTATCTTTAGTTGTCAATGTATCATACATCCTCAAAACTAAAAGGTCTTAACATGTCTGGTTGTCAAGGACATGAGGACAACATACACTAATTACTTCACATAGTGATGTCTTTGGACAAATAGCTAATACCATAATTAATTAGAATATGCAATTGACAACGTTGTTAATTAATCACATCTCTTAATGAGTTTATTGTTCTTGAAGGGCTACTTTAACAACTCAAATAATTGGTTAAACTCGATGCGGGTTTAGATCATCAACATATAACTAATATGCCAACATCATATGCAGAACAATTAAATGCAACCAATACGGTGACAAAATAAATATCAGCTTGTCATGTAATCTCCATGGCATAAAATTGACACCTTTGGGTATCAAATTACTCTGATTATGAGAGAACACGTCACCTAATCACTTCAACCAATGAAGTCTTTGGACAAGTCATCAAATTTCTGTAATTAGGATATGCAAGCGACTTTGTCACCATAATTCTTAAGAAAGTTTATCCCTTTCAGTTGGCCACTTTGGCAGCACAATGTAACTGGTAAACTTCATATACCATTTAGGTCACATTCATAATATGAACCGAAGATGGATAGAGTGAGACATCAAATATCTTCCTTTGGGAGGAATTATACATAACGTTTATCCAATATATGACCCTAATTGTGGATTTGATGTATCCTTAAATATTCATACGACATGATACCACTGGGCACCAAACCACCTTCATAGAAAAATACAAGAGCTAATTATTTTACTAAATGGTGTTTTTTTATTATTATTTTTTTAACACCAAATTAGCTCGGAAAGCAACGATTATTTATTATCCACGAGTCCAACCCTTTACGAATGCTTACTTTGGCAATCCAATCCATCAATTAAACTCCGTAAATAAATTATATGGTCATATTCAATAAGTATATGGCATATCATTACAAAGGCATGTTAATCAAGGCTGAAAAAGCGGGGGTCTAACAACCACACCCAATATTTCGCTTAGCAATCTGTATGGAAAAACTCCAATATACATTTAAGAGAATCAACTAGACAGTCATACTCAATCTTATAAAAGGTATATCAAGGTGTTATATCTCAATTTCTCGATTCAATACTTACTCAAGCAAATAGAAATCTGCGAGTCTAATTGAACACAAGAGAAATTAACTTGAACGGTACCAAAGACCAATGTTCAAGTATCAATCAATTTCAATCAACAACCAAAGATTGGATTTACCAATTGATGGATTCAACGCACAACCTGTGATATTTCAATTATATAACAAAATATAATACGGAAAAGAAATAACACACACACCAGAAGTTTTGTTAACGAGGAAACCGCAAATGCAGAAAAATCCCAGGACCTAGTCCAGTTTGAACACACACTGTATTAAGCCGCTACAGACACTAGCCTACTACAAACTAACTTCGATTTGGACTGTAGTTGAACCCCAATCAATCTCACACTGATCCAAGGTACAGTTGCGCTTCGTACGCCTCTGATCCCAGCAGGATATTACGCACTTGATTCCCTTAGATGATCTCACCCACAACTAAGAGTTGTTACGACCCAAAGTCGAAGACTTTAATAAATAAATTTATATCACACAGAAAAGTCTACAGGAATAGATAAATTTGTCTCCCACAAAAATACCTACGAGTTTTGTTCCGTCTTTTGATAAATCAAGGTGAACAGGAACCAATCGATAACTCGGACTTACATTCCCGAAGAATAGCCTAGAATTATCAATCACCTCACAATAATCTTAATCGACTAGCGAAACAAGATATTGCGGAATCACAAACGATGAGACGAAGGTGTTTGTGACTACTTTACTATCTTGCCTATCGGAGAAATTAATCTCAAGCCAATCTTACGATTGTACTCAAATACGATAGAAACAGCAAGATCAGATCACGCAACTACATAGAAAATGTTGGGTCTGGCTTCATAATCCCAATAAAGTCTTCAAGTCGTTAACCTACAGGGTCTCGGTAGAAACCTAAGGTTAAAGGAGAATCGACTCTAGCTTATACAACTATTATCACACAGGAGCGTGGATTAGATTTCCCAGTTGCTAAAGTTCTCCTTTATATAGTCTTCAAATCGGGGTTTGCAATCAATGCTACCTTGGTAACAAAGCATTCAATATTCACCGTTAGATGAAAACCTGATTAGATTCAAGTTAATATCTTTCAACCGTTAGATCGAATCTTAGCTTGTTATACACACATGAAATGTAACTTCATTTAGGTTTGAGTAACCGTACTAAACGTGTACAAGTCGTTTGTTCGACGGTAGTTAACCATAGGTTAGCCATATGAGCACTTTCATATCAACCTTATTCTTCTTTACCACAACTAGTTCAAATGACTCAAATGAACTAGTTAGAGAGTTGTTCAATTTATTAGATCTCATAGAAATATACAAGACACGATCGAAACAAAAATAGTTTTGATTCACTCGAATATATTCATGAACATTATAGCCACGGTTTGCAAAGATTGCATTCCTTAAAATATAAATGTCTTAGTTCACGAATTAAACTGTTTTTAGAAAATAACCAACTTAAGTACACATACTGGTACGCGGAATTAAGTACCCGGATTAAGTTTGTTTTCAGTTCACAAACTCCAACAGAAATTCACGGGATGTGAACTTCCGACAGTACACGTACTGGTACGCGGACTTTAATTCCGGTTATCCTAAGCAAAGTACACATACTTTGGTACACATACTTTCATTCAAGGATATTGGACTTACACACATATGAGTGGTCTCACAATGTTTATATCTGACCATGTTTATGTATTCTAAACTCTCATTTCAATCATTGAAACATTATTAGAGAACGTTATATAGTTGTTGTTCACAAACTATTTTTCGTAAAAGTGATTTTCAAGTGATTGAAACTAATATGACTTTCGTCACTAGTAAAGATGAACTTGGACAAAGCGAAAGCTTACCAACACATATGTCGATAAATAGATAAGCGAGATAAACTCAGCTCAAAATAGTACATGTGTATAATCATAGTCTACATAGAAATACGACTTTTGTCTCAAGATAAGAGATAAAGTATACTTTTGAGTGATAGATAAGTTCAAGTCTCCACATACCTTTTTGTCGATGAAGTTCCAAAAGTTCCTTGAGTATTTCTTCGTCTTTGCATGATGAACACCGTGGAGTCTAGAGCTCAACTACACTTTCTATCCTACTCCGAGACTTAGCTATTAATAGACTAGAAATCAAGACTTATATATAGTTTTGGCAACTAAACTTGACAAACAAGCTTGAAATAGCAACGCTTGCGATTTCGACTGAGCGGTGCTCTAACAATCTCCCCCTTTGTCAATTTTAGTGACAAAACTATCAATACATATGGAATACAAAATAAATAAACTTTGAAGCTTCTCTTCCACATGCATGATCTCCTTGGTTCTTCAACATTACTCGAAATCTTCGTCACTTCCAAGTACTCCAATGATTCCAAAGGTTGTAAGTTCAGCATCATCGTTGTTGAAAATAATCCTATCCATAACAATGAGAAAACAAAAGCTCTCAATCATTGTTACACAATGTCATAGTATTATTGCACAACATCAAAGTTCAATTGTATCACAACTTTGACAACAATACTATGGTGATATATATCACTCCCCCTTAGTCAATACTCCATCTCACATGGAAACCACTCCCCCTTACATAATGATCCGAAAACCATATGTATTTGTAGTGTGAACTACACATTAATTCTCCCCCTTTTTGTCAATAAAATTGGCAAAGGTACGAAAACTAGTGGGATCCTCATGAAATTTCCACAGAGACACTTCATGACCAAAAGAAAGTACATATCAACTTTTTAGATGCAATCATATAGCCCAAGCTAAATGCATTCATCAAGGAGTTTATAAAGATACAAGATAACCCCTATAGTATTCAACATCCGCACTCCCCACAAAGATTTGGCAATTAAGCACAAGTTCAATTAAGAACTCTCCCCCATAAAATGTCATTCCCGAAAGAACAACAAGAGCGATCTTACTATCACAAGAAAATAAGGATTTCTTTGGACAACACAAATCACATAAGAATATGAATTTGTATCCAAAATACTCAATTAAATTAACCACAAGAGAACCCATGATTAATGGAAATGCTCAACATAAGAAAACTTACGGAGCCGCACAGTACATACATAAGAAATATGTATCAGGGAAGATCAATACTGTGGAATAGACAAAGATTCATTCTATTTCTCATCACTATTTGCACAATGACATATAATAGACATAATCTTTGTAAACAAAAGCTCATCCTTTCTTCCATCAATATTTGCATAATGACATAAAAGGCTTAACTTTTGTAAGTCAAAAGTTCATTCAATCTTTTATCAATACTTGCATATCGACATATGAAGGACTTAACTTTTGACCACGTATGGGACAATCATAGTTCACGGACGCAAACAAACATATCCCATAACAAATTGCAATATATAAAACCATAAAGATTAATACTGCAAAAATCATCTTCCAAACAAACTTTAGAATTCAAGCAAATAAATCTAAAAACATTGAAGATTAAAAACGTTGGACATAGCTATGTGTAATCACAATAATGGCTATTCCAAACTCTAGTTATTCTTCCTAAAACACGAGAATGAAATTCTCATAAGAAGATTTCCTAGACAAAATAAAATCAAAGTTCATTGAGAACCTCATACCTTTCAATGAATCCATCATAGAAGGTATCACTGATTTCCTTTACTCTCTTGACCGTAGACACACCATGTTCGTGAGTTAGAATGCTAACTTTACGATCAACAAGCCGAGTAAGTTGTATAGCCTTGACACAATCCATGATGAGCTTATTTTAATTCCGTATCAGAATATTTTGATTAGCAAGCATTCTGGCTTGACCATCTAGGAGATGGTTTATTTGCAATTGAAGATTTCCAAACTCGACCTTTGAATCGTTATAAAAATGAATTAAATCCTTGACAGATTCACCCATCCAGGAATTGTGTTCCTTCCTTGCAAGCATCTTCTTTAGAACCAGCTCTTGAATCGAATCACATCCTTGAGTGTCTTTCTCCATATCAAGACGCACAATTTCTTGAGATTTTGCAGAGTCCTCCATATAATTTTTTATTAGGGATGGATTAATACAATATAAGATGTATATGTATTAAGAGAAGATACTTCTCATTAAGGAAACCCTATGAACTCAAAGGTGTAGGACACGGACGTTCGCGGACCGCTCACAAGAGAAGGATGGATTTAAACAAAATCCAGTAAGGGAAAAAAAAACACAATGTTTGTCAATATTGCTCAGTAATCCTTAAAATTAGAGCCTGAGTCATGAAGTAGGCTTTCATAACTCAGATTGATTGACAAAAGAAAACATCATACAAAAATGTACAACAAATCTTGAGACTCCTATAGTCATCATCCTTGTACCTCTCAAGATAGATTCAAGGATGAGGTTACCTAGAGTTAGGTAAAGGGGGTGAGAAGTGATCTCACTACCAAACATGGGAGAAGGATTGTACAAGTTGTTTGACTATTTTACTTGTATATTCCCTTTTTTCCATCAATTATAACGTACTCCAGAGGAATTTTTCATAAACACTTTTAAAAGTCCATATGAAGGATTTTTCTGAGGACTGAGTCTAGGACCTCTAGAAATCGGTTCCAGAATAGGGAATTTGGAGGATTTCCATTTTCCTGATCTAGACTTACCAGACTTGTTCTTATAACCACAGAAAAAGTCTTCATTAATGACACAAGAGTTTATGTTGTAATGAGTAACACGTAACCTGTGATAATTTCTTGAAAAGAGATCATTTTTTATAAGATTTCTGGTTTTCTGCGGGCAAGAGATTCATTGTAGATGTCGTCAGACGAATTACTCCATTGACAGTAGAAAGAAGTAAATTATGGAGATTAGCAATTTGTTTCCTCCTGGTAAAAAATGAAGAGCATAGTTATTCTTTTTCCCACATAAGGAACAGGTTCGTGGAGGAGAAAAATTTACAGGAGCCTGTTTTAACTTCATATCCCTGTTAGAGGATCGCAAGTTATGTAAATACTTCTTCGAGGGTACTTCCTTGGGAGAACATCTCTTCATGTACTGTAAATCTGTATGAGAACTGATCATTGGTACTGTTAGAGCATAGCTCGATCGACCTCGTATGCGTTGCTATATCAAGCATGTTTGTCAATGATAGTAATAAAAACTATGAGCCTTGATTTCTAGTCTACATAGCTAAGTCTCAGACTAGGATAGAAAAGTGTAGTTGAGCTCAAGGACTTCATGGCGATTCATCATGCAACGACGAAGATCTACTCAAGGAACCGTGGAACTTCATCAACAAAAAGGTATGTGGAGACTTGAACTTATCTATCACTCAAAAGTCTATCTCTTCTATCTCCTACTTCTTATGAGACAAAAGTCGTATGCTATATAGACTGGATCACACACATTTGATATTTCGAGCCGAGTATATCTCTCCTATCTATATCTCGAAATCATGTGTTGGTAAAGCGTTTCTCTTTGATCAGGTTTATCTTCACCTAATGACGAAAGTCATATTGTTTCAATCACTTTGAAAATCGCTTTGACGAGAAATAGTGGAACAACTATATAACGTCCTCTAAGAATGTTTCAATGGTTGGAATGAGAGTTTAGGTCAATATAGCCAATGATGGATATAAGCATTGTGTGGTAACACATATGTGCATAAGTCATATTCCTTAATCCGAAGTTTACGAACTTTGTTGATTGAGAGAAACCGGAGGAATTGGCTTTGCCAAGTCTGCGAACTGATGGAAGTTCTTGTACCGAGAATTTCTGCTGGGATTCCAAATTCGTTCGTGTAGTACAAGTCCGCGAACTCAGTCCGCGAACCTAGTCCGCGAACTGGCGGAAGTCTCCTTGCCGAGATTTTCTGCTGAGTTTGGAAAACTCTGCCGGTTGTCTTAAGTCCGCGAACTTGCTTGCGTACTTGAGTGGGTTATGATCTAAAAATGTTCTATGAACATGAAACTTAAATTACTAAGGAATGCAGTATGCAAACCGTGGCTATAAAGTTCATGAGTCGATTCAATCGAATCGAATCATCTTTGTTTCAATTGTGTGTTGTGTAGTTACATAAGATCTCATAGCAATTGAACAACTCACTAACTAGTTCATTTGAGTCAATTGAACTAATTATGGTGAATAAGAACAAGGTTAATATGA
This sequence comes from Papaver somniferum, assembly GCF_003573695.1. Taxonomy (NCBI): domain Eukaryota; kingdom Viridiplantae; phylum Streptophyta; class Magnoliopsida; order Ranunculales; family Papaveraceae; genus Papaver; species Papaver somniferum. The sequence goes on along the minus strand of NC_039358.1, from coordinate 146,247,958 downwards.
AATGCTCATATAGTTGACCTTTTGGGTTACTTTGTTGAACCAACATACATGTACACTTTTTGGGCACGGTTTTCACAAACCCAGTAAGCGTATATCTTAAGTGTGTGTGATAAGCTAAGTTTTCGATCTAACGGTTGAGAAATATTATCTTGAATCTAAATCAGGTTTTCATCTAACGGTGAATATTGATTGCTTTGTAACTAAGGAAAAACCCTGATTTGAAGACTATATATAGGAGATATCTATCATTGGGAAAAACTAATCCCCACACATTTATGTGATACTAGTGCGCTTGCTAGAGTCGATTCTCCTCTAACCTTTGGTTTTCTTCTCTAAAACCACGTTAATGACTTAAAAACTTCATTGGGATTGTGAAGCCATACTGATACTACTTTTATCGTAGTTGTGTGATCTGATCATGCATCTTCTATCGTGCGAGTACAATCTTATTGATTGGCTTGAGATCTTGAGAGTTCTCCGATAGGTAAGATAAAAGAAGTCACAAACATCTTCGTCTCACTGTTTGTGATTCCTCGACATCTGCTTGTGTAGTCAAGAAAGATCGTTGAGAGGTGATTGATTAATCTAGGCCGTTCTTCGGGAATATAAGACCAGATTATCAATTGGTTCATGTTCACATTGATTTCATATCTTAAGACGGAACAAAAATCTAGGGTTTTTCTGTGGGAGACATATTTATCCTTTGATAGACTTTTCTGTGTGAGACAGATTTGTTTATTATCAAGTCTGCGATTTTGGGTTGCAACAACTCTTGGTTGTGGGTGAGATCAGCTAAGGGAATCAAGTGCGCAGTATCCTGCTGGGATCAGAGGCGTAGGAGTACAACTGTACCTTGAATTAGTGGGAGACTGATTGGGGTTCAACTATAGTCCAGTCCGAAGTTAGCTTGGAGTAGGCTAGTGTCTGTAGCGGCTTAATATAGTGTGTATTTAATCTGGACTAGGTCGCGGGGTTTTTCTGCGTTTGCGGTTTCCTCGTTAACAAAATTTCTGGTGTCTGTGTTATTTCATTTTCCGCATTATATTGTTTATCTTTATAATTGAAATAATACAGGTTGTGCGTTAAAGTATAATAGATTAGAGATCCGACCTTGTGGTTGTTGATTTCATTGATTAACACTTGGACATTGGTCTTTGGCACCGTCCAAGTTATTCCTTGTATTTGATAAAGACTCGCTATTGTTTTTAGCTTGAGTAAAAAGAAAATCAACAGAGAGATATTAATTCCTTGAGATACTTTTATCTAGATTGAGTCTGACTGTCTAGTTAATTCTCTAGCAAAGTATTTTGGAGTTAGTCCATACAGATTGCTAAGCGAAATATTGGGTGGTGTTGTTAGACCCCCGCTTTTTCAATTGGTATCAGAGCTAGAAAGCACGATAAACCTGATAAGTTTGTGTTTGTTCGTTCCTTATAACTTGTCCTATGGGAAATTTCTTTGGAAAGCTTGCTCCTGGCATCTGTAACGCACGCCAGAATTCCTTAAAGATTGTTCAGAGATTGTTATGGTTAAAACCTCTGGTTTCTCATGATAATCTTACTTCATCTAAAAGGGGATACTTAGATGTTAAGAAGCAATCATAAGGAAAAAATAAAAAGAAGGAAAGGTTGGGAAAACGTTCAATACGCTCAAGGATATGGAACCTCACTAGATTAACTCTTGATCTCTATGAGGAATACTATCGCGATGGATCAATTGATAAAGATCTGTTTAAAGCGTTCGAAGGCGTTTTTAAATTCTTAGAAAAACTTAATTCTGTTAAGTCTAAGAATCATTCCGAAAAGGGTTTCGTATGTGTTAAATCTTTCAATACTGTACAACCCAGAAATTGGAAGAATCCTTCTTCTAGCCAGAATAAACGAAGGATAGGAAGCTCTAACTTCCCTGACTATCATCATTATTTTGATTATACTACAAGGACTGTTCACACTTATCAACCAGACGTGTCGCATGAGAACTCCTCTGCGCATTATGCCTCTTGGTAACAAGGTTGGCATTTACCCATTTGTACATATCTTGAAGTGGGGCAAGAAATGGTTTGAGTTGTATACAGTTGTGTTGTGCTTGGTTAGATTTCTATTGCTTATGTTATCTTTCACATGTATGTTGGTTGCATACCTTTAATGTGGAAAGGGATAAGAAAATCCCATATGTTTTTGTGGGTCACGGTTGGTGTTTATCCCAAGCCCGTGAATGAGGAATATATATGTATATGGTCCTCGAACCTTCTCCTTCCTCATCTTTCGTCCGCGTACGTGAACTAGGGTTTTTGCTTCTGTACCATTAAAGCTTCTTTGAAGAAATCAACAGGAAGGGTGTTTGAGGTTCTCTTCAAGTAAGTAATTCCCTCTGGTATATCTCTTTATGATGATTTCTAGGAGCATGAAAAGGAGTTCAAAAAGCTCAAAAAACCCTAGCTTGAATTCTCCTTGTTATCAAAATTCTCTTAGAATTAGGTTTGTGAATGATTCTTGTGCTAGAACTTTTGATAGGATTGCTTCCAAAGGTTTTATTCTATAAAAGAAATTGGAAACCTTTAGTGGACATGAAGCGGATTTAGCTTGCTTCAAAAAGTTCAAACTTGGGAATATCTTTAATGGCCTTGGTGAAGGTTTTGATTCTCTAACAAGGATTTTTTATGCCAACATTCATGATGTTGATTTTAACAAGATGGAATTCAAATCCATGATAAATAGAGAAAGGTTTCTTATTAATAGAGAGTTAATTTCAAGGGTCACCGAAATACCTTGGGAAACGTACGGTTACCTAGACCAAGTGAGTTTGCGGAATTGGTCTTCTTCCTTGCATCCGGAAATACAAATCTTGATATTTGTGGTTTTATCATCTTTCAAATGATGACGATGACTTCTCACGTAAAGATGTTAGGCTACCCTTGTTTGATAAGCCAAATTTTCCGTGATCGTGGGCTTGATTTTATTGGAAATTCTCTTGGGATTCCCAAACTTGTTCGTCCATGTACCTTTTGGCGCATAAGAGAAATGTTAGCAAGCGACAAAAAGGTACTTCTCTTGATGTTGAAGACTCTACCACCTTGAGGCTTATTCAAAAGGTTTACAAGGGTGTGTGCAAGGTAAATGCAAGAGTAAAGTGCTTAAAAGATCAAGTGTCGTTAATTGGAAGCAAGTGTCCCGAGCTCAACGAAGAGTTGGATTCAATTCAAGCTACTTGGAAATTGTCTGATAATGAAGGTGATGAGTAATGCATCTTCTTATATGCCTAGTATGTCTTCTTTTTGGATTAGTTGGAAGAATAACTAGCGCTTTGAATAGCGAAGATTATGACTACACATAGCTATTTTATTTTCATCTTCTTATGTTTATTTTTTAGGTTTATTGGTATTAAATTCTAAAAATATTTGGAGGATGATGTTATTGCAGTATTAATCTTTATGATTTTGTGATATTGCAATATTCTTCTGGGATATGTATTGTTTGCGTCCGTGAACTTGAAGGTCCCATATGTTGTCAAAAGTAAAGTCGTTCATGAATTGGTATTCGTATGGATGGAAGGAAGAATGGACTTTTGACAAATACAAAAGTTATGCCTATGTAGTCATTTACTTGATGGAAAATAGGATAGAATATTTTGTGTGACAAGGATAAAGTCTATTATGTCATTATGCATATAGTGATGGAAAGATAGAATAGATCCTTCTATGTATTCCACGGTATTGATCTTCATTGATCCATTCTTTTTGTATTACCGTGAAGGCTCCATTGTGTGTCTTATGTTGAGCACGATACAACTAAGTCGATTTTTCTTATTGGATTTGTTGGTTGTTCCATAAGATGCTATCTGTTGAGCATTATGAACTGAATTAATCATCTTGGTTGGTTATTTAGTTATTTGCTCCGAAAGTCTTCTTTTGTCGAGCAAAACTTTGACAATTAAATTGATTACTTTCGTGATTAGTTAGGTTGTTTGTATTCCAATTAGATTAATTATGGGTTCTCTTGTAATTAGTCTAGTTGAATTTTCATATATTCCACAAATTCTTATGTTGAGTATATGAACGGCTATACTAACCATTTTCTATTGGTTAATGTAGTCATATATTCCGTAAGGTTTTCCTTATGTTGAGTATGTGAACGATTAAGTTAGTCATCTCCGTATGATTACCTTAGTCGTAGCTCCGTAAGTTTACTTATGTTGAGCACAATCAATTAAATTGATCACTTTTGTGGTTTGATTTAGTTGTGTATTCTAATTAAATTAATCATGGGTTTACTCGTGATTAATTTGATTGAGTTTTGGATATATAAAATCATTTTCCTATGGTTTTTGGTGTCCAATTAAAAATCCTTCTTTTCTTTTGAAATTAAGGTCGCTCTTGTTGTTCTCTCGGGAATGACATCAAATGGGGGAGAGTTCTTTTGAACTTGTGCTTAATGGTAATATCTTGCGGGGTGTGCGGCTGTGGAATTTTATAGGGGTTATCTTGTATCTTAAAACTCCTTGATGAATACATTTAGCTTCGGCTTTATGATTGCATCTAAATTAAGTTGGTATGTATTTTTTCTTTTAGTCTATGAAACGTCTCTTCTCGAAAATTTCATTAGGAACCCGTTCTTGTACCTTTGCAAATTTTATTGACAAAAATGGGGAGAATTAATGTGTAGTTCTACTACATATACATATGGTTTTCGGATCATTGTGTAAGGGGGAGTGGTTTCCATGTGAGATGGAGTAATGACTAAGGGGCAGTGATACATATCATCGTATTATTATTGTTAAATTCGTGATGCAATTGGACTTTGATGTTACATAATAATACTATGTCATTGTATAATGATGATCGAGAATCTCGATTTCTCTCATTGTTATAGCTACGGATCTTCAACAACGGTGATGCTAAACTTACAACCTTTGGGATCATTAGAGTACTTGGAAGGACAAAAATTTCAGGGAACATTGAAGATTAGACTATGGAATAGGAGCCACTAAAGTTTATCTTTTTTTGTATTCCATATGTATTAATAGTTTTGTCACTAAAATTGACAAAGGGGGAGATTGTTAGAGCATAGCTCGGTCGACCTCGCATGCGTTGCTATATTAAGCATGTTTGTCAATGTTAGTGATCAAAACTATGAGTCTTGATTTCTAGTCTACATAGATAAGTTTCAGACTAGGATAGAAAAGTTTAGTTGAGCTCAAGAACTTCATGGCGATTCATCATACAAACACGAATATCTACTCAAGGAACCGTGGAACTTCATCAACAAAAAGGTATGTGGAGACTTGAACTTATCTATCACTCAAAAGTCTATCTCTTCTATCTCCTACTTCTTATGAGACAAAAGTCGTATGCTATATAGAATGGATCATACACATTTGATATTTCGAGCCGAGTATATCTCGCCTATCTATATCTCGAAATCATGTGTTGGTAAAGCGTTTCGCTTTGATCAGGTTTATCTTCACCTAATGACGAAAATCATATTGTTTCAATCACTTTGAAAATCATTTTGACGAGAAATAGTGTAACAACTATATAACGTCCTATAAGAATGTTTCAATGGTTGGAATGAGAGTTTAGGTCAATATAACCAATGATGGATATAAGCATTGTGTGGTAACACATATGTGCATAAGTCTTATTCCTTAATCTGAAGTTTGCGAACTTTGTTTATTGAGAGAAACCGGAGGAATTGGCTTTGCCAAGTCCGCGAACTCAGTTTGCGAACTTAGTCCGCAAACTGACGGAAGTTCTTGTACCGCGAATTTCTGCTGGGATTCCAAATTCGTTCGTGTAGTACAAGTCCGCGAACTCAGTCCGCGAACCTAGTCTGCGAACTGGCGGAAGTCTCCTTGCCGAGATTTTCTGCCGATTTTGGAAAACTGTGCCGGTTGTCTTAAGTCCGCGAACTTTCTTGCGTACTTGAGTGGGTTATGATCTAAAGATGTGCTCTGAACATGAAACTTAAATTACTAAGGAATGCAGTATGCAAACCGTGGCTATAAAGTTCATGAGCTGATTCAATCGAATCGAATCATCTTTGTTTCAGTTGTGTCTTGTGTAGTTACATGAGATTTCATAGCAATTGAACAACTCTCTAACTAGTTCATTTGAGTCAATTGAACTAGTTATGGTTAATAAGAACAAAGTTAATATGAAATGATCATATGGTTGACCTTTTGGATTACTATGTTGAACCAACATACACGTACACGTTTGGGCACGGTTTTTACAAACCCAGTAAACGTATATCTCAAGGTGTGTGACAAGCTAAGTTTTCGATCTAATGGTTGAGAAATATTAGCTTGAATCTAAATCAGGTTTTCATCTAACGGTGAATATTGATTGCTTTGTAACTAAGGAAAAACCCTGATTTGAAGACCATATATAGGAGACATCTAGCATTGGGCAAAACTAATCCCCACACGTCTGTGTGATACTAGTGCGCTCGCTAGAGTCGATTCTCTTCTAACCTTTGGTTTTCTTCTCCAAAACCAGGTTAACGACTTAAAGACTTCATTGGGATTGTGAAGCCAGACCGATACTACTTTTATCATAGTTGTGTGATCTGATCTTGCATATTCTATCGTACGAGTACAATCTTATTGATTGGCTTGAGATCGTGAGAGTTCTCCGATAGGCAAGATAAAAGAAGTTATAAACATCTTCGTCTCACTGTTTGTGATTCCTCGACGTCTGCTTGTGTAGTCAAGAAAGATCGTTGAGAGGTGATTGATTAATCTAGGCCGTTCTTCGGGAATATAAGACCGGATTATCAATTGGTTCCTGTTCACCTTGATTTCGTATCTTAAGACGGAACAAAAACCTAGGGTTTTTCTGTGGGAGACATATTTATCCTTTGATAGACTTTTCTGTGTGAGACAGATTTGTTTATTATCAAGTCTGCGATTTTGGGTTGCAACAACTCTTGGTTGTGGGTGAGATCAGCTAAGGGAATCAAGTGCGCAGTATCCTGCTGGGACCAGAGGCGTAGGAGTACAACTGTACCTTGAATTAGTGGGAGACTGATTTGGGTTCAACTATAATCCAGTACGAAGTTAGCTTGGAGTAGGCTAGTGTCTGTAGCGGCTTAATACAGTGTGTATTCAATATGGACTAGGTCCCGGGGATTTTCTGCATTTGCGGTTTACTCGTTAACAAAATTTCTGGTGTCTGTGGTATTTCATTTTCCGCATTATATTGTTTATCTTTATAATTGAAATAATACAGGTTGTGCGTTAAAGTTTAACCGATTAGAGATCCGACCTTGTGGTTGTTGATTTCATTGATTAACACTTGGACATTGGTCTTTGGTACCGTCTAAGTTATTCCTTGTATTTGATAAAGACTCGCTATTATGTTTAACTTGAGTAAAAATCAAATCAAGAGAGAGATATTAACTCCTTGAGATACTTTTATCTAGATTGAGTCTGATTGTCTAGTTGATTCTCTAGTAAAGTATTTTGGAGTTAGTCCATACAGATTGTTAAGCGAAATATTGGGTGGTGTTGTTAGACCCCCGCTTTTTCAGGTACAGAAGAATTTCTCATTTAAACAGAGTTTTCCTTTTTCAAGGATTTGCACTGTTCTTGGGCTAGAATAAGGGAAGCACCTAGTTTCTCCTTCTCAACACGAAGTCTGTTTAGATCAGATGAATGTGTCTCGATCAATCGGTTTTCTCTAATTGAGTCTTCTTTGACAATATTCTCAAGAACACAAATCTTTTCACTCTGAAGAGTAGTTTCTTGAACAAGTTTTTCAATATTGTTGGAGAAGGATTCAATTATACAATAGAGTTACCGATCTCGACTAAGAGACTTCTCAAATTCATCAATAAGCTGAGCATGATTATGAAAATCGATAGCCACAGTCGATTTTTTTTGAGATTTTGGTGAGATCCATTTCAGCTTTTGCTATAGTGTCAGTTGTCTCATTTCCTCGGGATTCGGAAGAATCGGCTAAAGAGTAATCCTTTGAGGCAATCCCAAGACATTTGGCATAATTAAAAGCTTTGGAGGACATTTTGGTATGTGTATATGCTAAAGATGAGATTCTGTCCATAGATTCAGATTGCTACAAACACAGACTTATGAGGTCTTAAACGTGTTTTCCTGCTCTGATACCAATTGAAAAAGCGGGGGTCTAATAACAACACCCAATATTTCGCTTATCAATCTGTATGGAAAAACTCCAATATACTTTTAAGAGAATCAACTAGACAGTCAGACTCAATCTTATAAAAAGTATATCAAGGAGTTATATCTCAATTTCTCGATTCAATACATACTCAAGCAAATAGAAATCTGCGAGTCTAATTGAACACAAGAGAAATTAACTTGAACGGTACCAAAGACCAATGTTTAAGTATCAATCAACAACCAAAGGTTGGATTTACCAATTGATCGATTCAACGCACAACCTGTGATATTTCAATTATATAACAAAATATAATGCGGAAAAGAAATAACACAGACACCAGAAGTTTTGTTAACGAGGACACCGCAAATGCAGAAAAACCGCGGGACCTAGTCCAGATTGAACACACATTGTATTAAGCCGCTACAGACACTACCCTGCTACAAACTAACTTTGGTTTGGACTATAGTTGAACCCCAATCAATCTCACACTGATCCAAGGTACAGTTGCGCTTCGTACGCCTCTGATCCCAGCAGGATATTACGCACTTGATTCCCTTAGATGATCTCACCCACAACTAAGAGTTGTTACGACCCAAAGTCGAAGACTTTAATAAACAAATCTGTATCACACGGAAAAGTCTACAAGAATAGATAAATCTGTCTCCCACAGAAATACCTACGAGTTTTGTTCTGTCTTTTGATAAATCAAGGTGAATAGGAACCAATCGATAACCCAGACTTATATTTTCGAAAAACAGCCTAGAATTATCATTCACCTCACAATAATCTTAATCGACTAGCGAAACAAGATATTGCGGAATCACAAACGATGAGACAAAGTTGCTTGTGACTACTTTTCTATCTTGCCTATCGGAGAAATTAATCTCAAGCCAATCTTACGATTGTACTCAAATACGATAGAAACAACAAGATCAGATCACGCAACTACAAAGAGGCTCTGGCTTCACAATCCCAATGAAGTCTTCAAGTCGTCATCCAACAGGGTCTCGATAGAAACCTAAGGTTAAAGGAGAATCGACTCTAGCTTATACAACTAGTATCACACATGAGGTGTGGGGATTAGGTTTCCCAGTTGCTAAAGTTCTCCTTTATATAGTCTTCAAATCAGGGTTTGCAATCAATGCTACCTTGGTAACAAAGCATTCAATATTCACCGTTAGATGAAAACCTGATTAGATTCAAGCTAATATGTTTCAACCGTGAGATCGAATCTTAGCTTGTTATACACACATGAAATGTAACTTCATTTAGGTTTGAGTAACAGTACCTGAACGTGTACAAGTCGTTGGTTCGACGGTAGTTAACCATAGCCATGTGAGCACTTTCATATCAACCTTATTGTTCTTTACCACAACTAGTTCAAATGACTCAAATGAACTAGTTAGAGAGTCGTTCAATGGCTTAGATCTCATAGAAGTATACAAGACACAATCGAAACAAAAACAGTTTTGATTCACTCGAATCGATTCATGAACACTATAGCCACGGTTTGCAAAGATTGCATTCCTTAGTTCACGAATTAAACTATTTTTAGAAAATAACCTACTTAAGTACGCATACTGGTATGCGGACTTAAATACCCGGATTAAGTTTGTTTTCAGTTCACAAACTCCAGCAGAAATTCACGGGATGTGAATTTCCGACAGTACGCGGACTTTAGTTCCGGTTATCCTGAGCAGCAAAGTACGCATACTTTGGTTCAAGGATATTGGACTTACACACATATGAGTTGTCTCACAATGTTTATATCCAACCATGGTTATGTATTCTAAACTCTCATTTCAATCATTGAAACATTCTTAGAGAACGTTATATAGTTTTTGTTCACAAACTATTTTTCGTCAAAGCGATTTTCAAGTGATTGAAACTAATATGACTTTCGTCACTAGTAAAGATGAACTTGGCCAAAGCGAAAGCTTACCAACACATATGTCGATAAATAGATAAGCGAGATAAACTCAGCTCAAAATAGTACATGTGTATAATCATAGTCTATATAGCAATACGACTTTTGTCTCAAGATAAGAGATAAAGTAGACTTTTGAGTGATAGATAAGTTCAAGTCTCCACATACCTTTTTGTCGATGAAGTTCCAAAAGTTCCTTGAGTAGTTCTTCGTCTTTGCATGATGAACACCGTGGAGTCTAGAGCTCAACTACACTTTCTATCCTACTCCGAGACTTAGCTATTAATAGACTAGAAATTAAGACTTATATATAGTTTTGGCAACTAAACTTGACAAACAAGCTTGAGATAGCAACGCTTGCGAGTTCGACCGAGCAGTGATCTAACAAAGGCATGGATTACCAAGAGTACGAACATCATAGGACCATCATAATATTGCTTTATCCAGTAAAATGGTTCTTATTTAACTTCCTAAACCATTTTATTATCATACTTAATAGAAAAGTTGATCAAAATTTAGTCAACGAGGTCAACCGTCCACTAATGTTGACTCACTAATAGTACCGCCTATGTTCCTTTTACTTAATCGGCAAGATTAGGATAGAGTACAAGTGAATTTAACTCGCCACCTCATTTTAATAGAAGATCAACGAAAAAGTAGTTGATTTAATTTTCTTAGATAAGTCCAACTTAAGGATAGCTATCTTATATTATAGTTTCTGAGATAACTTTCTCAACAACACTTAACTACTCAAGGCGGTCACAAACTTTATCCTTCGGTGGTCGTACTTATCACAAAATATACGACGGTCATTTTTGGCAGTCAGTGGTGTGCACGTAAACAATTATAGTGGTTTATAGACCAATATTTATTCACAATCAGTCGGTCAAGACTCCAATTCAAGGTAATTTTGGAACGAACTCAGAAATAACAAGAGTACATAACCAACCTGACCATCCCCAATAAAGTTTCATGTTCACACTTTAGTCGGTCCAAAACATCCATGATGACCAAGTATGAACACTTAAGAATCTTCTTGAAGAAGAAGAACATTAAGCATAAAATGGAAGCTCTACAATACTAGGTCTAAAATCTCTCATCAAGAAATAAACCAACAAACGATTAAATCTTTATTAGTCCTTGTATTTTAAGTTACCAATTCTAGGGTCGGAACCACTATCAATAAATAAAAAACATGCTGGCTTGTTGGTAAACAATTCAATCAAACTAAATTAAACCCGATTCCATATATATCGTGTTCAAAATTAGTCGGCTTCAGGAAACTAATTACTAATTCTTTCTAGCACGCCACCATCTTCCTAAAGAGAAGAACAGAACAACACAGTTCATGGCTATTGTTTTCTTAAGCAGGGTTATATACTTATATTAACAGAAATCAAGGACTTGGTTATTCACAACTTCTTATGCATCAATACAAAGGACTTGTGATCAATATACACCATCACTAGCATCATGGAAAACATCAATAGTCATTTTCATGAAGGTAAAAAAGCAACCGTTAGATTAACCTCAGACCTTTTCTCATGAGCAAACAAGAACAATCCAACATGCTCTGATACCAAATGTTAGCAATTTAGTTCATAATCATGATAAAGCAAACCATACAAACCATGATTATAGGATCTAGGATTATTCAAGCTTGCTACTAGATGATAATACAGGAAACAAATTTCATGTACGTACCTGGTTCAGCAGTGAATATCAATCAAAGTTTATTCCTTTATATCTCTTTCAACCGAAAATAGTAGGGACTTGATGGAGTTTATGTTGAGGATAAACTTTATTCCTCTCACCATACTTTCTAGCTGCTAGTCTTGGTGATGGTTGTTCTAGCAACTCTCTTCATGGTAAGGAATAGGTTAACACCTCAAGTGTCTATATATAGTTACAACTTTCTTCCCATCAAAGAAAACTTGAGATTAAACTATATTTTCATAGCCTGACATTCTTGAATCTTCTTTGTAGAGCATTCACACTAGTTTGTCGCCATTGATGAAGATTGTAATTAACCCAAATTGATATTGCTCTACGGATCAAACCCAAATGGTTATGGGCATGTGGGCCACAAATCCAACAACTCTTTTAAAACATTCATCTACTACTATGAATAAATCTTGAAATAGAGAAAAAAAATACAGTTCATACATCATGTTACTCGTCCAGGAAGGTAACTAGTTTCAAAACTTTCAATTGAGCAGCCAATTTGTTATAATAGAAGTAGAACTACAAAACATAGACTTAAGAACCTTCCGAATCATGGACAACTGGAACTGCAGAAGCTCTTGTGTTTATGCACATATCTTTAATCTGCAACACTAGAAGAACATGTCCATGAAAGTTTACTTACATAAAAAAGAAGATATGTCTAGGTGGAGCCTTTTCATGCCTATCAACTAAGGACAATATGGAACCGAAGCTTTACTGGCATTCATCAGCAACCTTCTGCAATATTTTTCTGCATTTTAAGACAACAAGTCATCACCTTATCACTCAAGCAATCGACCGTCACATTAGATAATCCGAACCAAGTTTTCTAAAGAATGGGAACTAATGAATCATAAACTTAACTCTGTCATACCATATTTTACCTTACAGTACGAGTATGACTAGAAGTTTGTTGCATCACATTCTGTTTCAAGTTCATCCTATTCATCCATACCAGATTCAATATGTGATGGTGTTAAGTGAAGTTTATGTCCCTAAAAGCACCAAGGAATTGCAGTTACTACTATAGTTTCATATTAACCTCAAATAACAATTGACAACCCAATCTCAACATTTGAAACTTTTACTGGCATTTTAAAATATATAAAATTATATAGAGATTCTAGAAAACCGCATGCAAGTTGTAAGAACAAATATCTAACTTGAATTAGCATACATGCTCGTTTCAAATAGGGATGCGGGGCTCTAAGCATATGTTCCAATTAGAAATATGGCGGTAAAATTATACACTTCGTATAACCAATTCATCCAATTCCAGACCCACCGTACAAAAGGATGAAGCTCACAAAATATGTAACCAAAATTCAAGGGATTTATTTCCTTTCAGAGATCAACTTTTCTAGAATTGCAATGAAATAATCACAACTAAGAAGTCATGTACCTTATATGGGAGACATTTCAATTTGATCATCAAATAACATCTTCGTCACCTAAACCATCTGTTTCTGATGTACTTGTCCCAAAGCTACCATTTGCATTCTTTAATTGGACAATGTTGTCTTTTTAGATTCCAACAGCTTTGTCTTTTTCTCACTGTTATGTCAGCAAACGAAAAATAAATCAGTGAAAGAGAAAGCATAACTAGCGGAACTGGAAATTTACTGGCTATCTAACATATCATGTCACAGAATCTCCAAATTATTGGGAAACAACAAGCAACAATGAGGTATTTACAAAACTAAACTAGGTTAGCTAGAAGTCATAAAAACAATTAAAGTTCAATGATACATCTCACATTCGATGGCCGGTAAAGATCTAATATTGCTATCAACAAAAATCGTTCACCCCTGAAAAACCAAACACTAACACTAAACTAGATGACCGCACGTAGTGGGGGCCGACGAAAAAACCACACTGAACTTCAAAACTTAAACAACTTTAATCGTAATACAATATTAGACAGAATTCACTAAAAAAATGTCTAATAAAGTTACCAAGTTCATCAAAGATTTATCCAAGTTCATGCGTCAAAAAATATATATCTAAGTTCAGTTTAAAAAGAGGAAGACAAAGTGGGACATACTAAGGGTTTGAATTTACTATACTTGGGGGATCAAATATGAATGCAGAAGGACAAGCCATTCCCCTTTCTCTTTCTCGTGTTTTTTTTTTTACCGTAATGTTTAAAAACGATGCCGGATTGAGGATTTTATAGCTTAATCCATCCCTTGGGTTTCCCTTTGCATTTATTCTTTTAGATTTCTTTATGTTTCGTTTACGTGTTCTCAGATGTCTCATCTTCTTGAGTTCTTCGATTTTCCAGAAGAATTTTGATTAGTGGCACCAAGGCATTAATAAGATACATGATAGCTTAGACAGTGCATAGCTATTCCGTTGATATAGATCCCTATTTGTTTTATCTCCCAGCCTAGTAGTATTATTCAAATTAGTTAAAACCAAGTGTTTATGGGTGAAAACTATTTCTGCCGGTTTTGGTAATTTGGAGTGTGTGGATGAGAAATGAATCTAAACCCTAAACAAATGCACTGCACGGGAGTGCTTGTGATTCGAGAAATAAATATGTACAACTCTGTCCTAAACCAAGAAATGGTTCCAGACTTGCTTCGTTCACAAAGTGAAGGAGATGGGGTTGATCTTAGGGAGGGAAGCGAAGAAGGTGTTGAGATTGTGAAGGTGTTGGCTGTGTATGACTTGTATCAGAAAGCTGAACTGGCTTGCAGAATGAAAGCTATCAGTTCTGGTGTTGGAATACGATTGTATCAACACTTGGCTTCTGTCTCGTTGTCCTGTTCGGAAATAGGGAGGAGAACCTATTTATACAAGTCATTGCGCCTAACCCACGTTTCTCATGGGAAGTGGAGGAAGTGGAGTGATGGAGTAGTGGAGTCGTGGTAATTGTCACACGATCAGGTAAAGCCCACTTCTCCCATCATCACTAACCGTCCATTACTTCTGTAGTTGCAGGAAATCCTACACTACACCCCTCATAAGATTTCATTGTTGATCAGCTCATTTTTAGATTTACACTCTTAATTTTATTGATTAATTTTTGAATTTTCTTACAAGAAAGATAAAGAAGTCAAGAATGATCTCTACTCTGAACTTTCTCTCTCCTATTTACTTGTTTCTTTCTCAAAAAGATCTCCCTCTTTTCTTTACAACTCGAATAACTATTTATAAGGAAATACATAGTGGATGACAGCTAATCTGTCCTTTATTTTCGGATATGGTTTGCGACATTCTCGCAACCTTACAAATATTCATTTTCGCAAACTCTCTAATTTTCGCAGAACTATCATACCTTTCTCTTGTTCTTAGCAGACGTCGTTTATTTTATCATTTATGGAGTTGTTTTGTGACGCTTAAGTGCTGTGTCATTGATAATTTCGCTGAAACATAGTTGTTGCGAGATTCTGATCCTACATCTTGCCTCTTCTCATATCTTCTCTGCAAAGTAGAGAATGATGTGAGAAATGCCGCAACTGCTTATCTTTTCATATTCCACATTTATCACACGTACTCTCTCTTCCATTTATTTCTTGACACGTCTTCTGTAACCGCCACCTTTCAACCGCTCACGTCTCTTCGTCTTAATTGTGTTCATTTCTTCGAGAAGTAAATTTTCTTTATATACTCTTCTCCCTCCCTCTTTCCACTTTTCTTTTTACTTTCTCTTCTATTTTTATTCTCTCATCTCTGCAACTCTGTCATTCTTCTGCAAATTTTGCTGCTGTAATTTTTTCTTCCTTCAATTCTTTTACTTTATATACATTCCCATACGCTATATCATGGCTCCAAGTGGTCATAGATATGAGAAGAATCTACAAGATGTCCAAAAAGATCTTGCTAATAAAGGTCTTACACTCTCCCCCATTCCTGGTGTGAATGCCAAATCAATTCTTTCTGTCAAGATTTTCTCCAATCAAAATTGTGATGATCAATCAATCATAATTTCGCTAGGTCAAATCCTCGCAGGTCTCCATATTCCTCTTTATAACCCAGATATTCCTTTATTTTATGAAATTCTCGCTCATCCGGGATTTTCGCGAGCCATTTTCCAACAAAGTGGGGACTACATCCGTCTGATGCTAGAGTTTGCTAATCGTGGTGCTGGTAGAGGGTCTCTTTACTCCAAAGAACTTAGGGATCCAAAATTCGCAGACCTAGAGATAGTTGCTGAGAAATATACAGTGGAGAATTTCTTTGAAAACTACGAACTTATCTCCATGAAGAAAGAGAATACTCGCTGGGGTATTCGATTAAGAAGAAAAGATAACATTGATGAAGCCAAAATTCTTATGCAAGATATTGACTGGCATTCTGGTAAAAACACAACTCCTCGCCAATCCAACGATGACAAATGGTGTGTGTTTCCTTTAATGCTAAAGGGTCCTTACATTGCTGGATCAAACGTTCTTCATGCGAATCTCGCTGCATATCAACCTTGGGTTTTCTCCTGGCCCGAGAAGGATAAAGAGGTATACTTATCCCCTTTAACTCATTTTATACTTCTTTATTGGTTTTTACTATTCTGTTCGCTAACTCTTGCGATATTTCGCAAATCCAAAAACTAAAAGATAGTTATAATAGGACTGGGAAATATAGTACTGTGTTAGCTCTTCGCTCATACACAGATGAGGTAAGAAATTTTCTTTTATGACTTTAAATAGTACTATTACTTCCATGCTTCCATTTCTTATTTCTATCTGTGTGTGAAGGTTATCGCTGAAGTAGAAGAATCTGTTGATGCTGCAAAGATTGGTGATAAAGGTAAAGGTACTCTTCGCAGGGAAAATCAACTGGTCCTCCTCCAAAGAAAACAAAAGTTCTTTCTCCTTCAAATGTTCTTCCTAACGAAAGTTCTGAAAATGATGAGGGTGATGAAGATAACAATGATCTTGCTACAACTGAAGATTCTCCACCTGAATCTTCTATGGCTAAGCTTTCTGGCCTCTTTTCTGATTCTCTACAAGGGATGGGAGATAACCAATTCGCAAATACCTGCAAAGCTCTCGCTACCCTTTGTGATGTCCCTTTACTGGATGGTGATAATTCTCTTCGCGGAGTTTCTAGATCAGTGACTCCCGACTTCTTGTATTCTCTCAATAGTCTGGTATACTTTTATCTTTTTACTTTTTCATTATTATAACTCACAAGCTCTTTTTATATTAATATTTTTTTTTATTTTTTTTTCGCAGGCTGGAAAAGCTTCTTTTGATGTTGCCTCAGATCTAGAGAGAAGACGCGAAAATCTTGAAAAGAAAAATCTTCAATTTCGCAGAAAGAATGAGGACTTGGAAGCTGAAGTTAAAAGTCTTCGCGAGAAAATAGACAATTAGAAATTGATTCTTCCTCATATAAGAATAAAATTTCTAGTCTTCAACAAGCCAATAATCAGCT
The DNA here is from genome assembly GCF_003573695.1 of Papaver somniferum. Taxonomy (NCBI): domain Eukaryota; kingdom Viridiplantae; phylum Streptophyta; class Magnoliopsida; order Ranunculales; family Papaveraceae; genus Papaver; species Papaver somniferum. The sequence continues at coordinate 146,230,787 of NC_039358.1, read as the reverse complement.
TTACGGTATGTTGCTTTTCTCTTTTCTCTTTATTCATTCATCTTGTTGTTTTATCTTATTTAAATGATCATTTTTGCAGACATTTATGGTCTTTCTAATGAAGCTACCCTTTTTCGCTCATTTCCTAATGCCTTGGATAATGATACCCTTCTTGAACGTCTTAAGAATTCTTTAAATAGCTTCTCAAATGATAGAATTTCATCTCTTTCTCTAAATGAACTTAGATCGAAATTTTTCCTCTTAGAGATTGATCACAGATCCAGTTTAGGCTTAGCCAACAGATTTAAGCGTCTCCTTATTGATTCCAAAGAGAAAACCAATGAGTTAAGAACCAAAATTAGCGGTCTCATAGATGATAAAGATCGTATTTCTGATCAAGGTGCCAAGGCTTTGGAGAAATTCCAAGAGGCTCTCCTTGAAGTTCAACTTGAGCGAGATGAAGCTAACCGCAAGAATATTGAACTCTGCGAAAGGGAAAATCAAATTCTTTCTCGTCTTCTCATAAGTAGTGAGGCTGAATTTGTCTGGGCTGCTAAAATTTTAAATGATGCTAGAAAATATTTAGGCGTAAATGTTAGCCTCCAAGTTGATCATACAACCTTGATTAGAGATATGATTTCTGACAGAGAAGGTTGCTAATTGCTCTTCTTTACTAATCTTTTGCTTCTTATGAATTTTCATCAAGTTAATAACTGATTGTCTTTTGTTCGCAGATTCTGAAAATAAATATCGTGAAAATATTGAAGAACTTGAAACTGAAAAGGAGGAACTCGCAAAGAATCTTTCTTCTCGCAACGAAAAATATTCTAGATTAAATAATCAAATCAAGATCACCATTGCGAATTTTAAGAATGACGCTATGCATTTTCGCAATCAAACCATACAAATGGTTTGTGATGATCATAATATCCCACATTCTGATTATCCTTGTCTTTTAGAAGAAATCCCACAGAATACTCCCAGTTTGATTATCTCTGATAGTGAAGCTGACGATGAAGAATTTGATAGTGATGGATCATTTACTTCTGATGGTGATGAAGATTCTGACGCAAATGAAGAAGGAAACAAATCTGATGAAGATAATGAAGGATTATCCAAGAAATAGTCTTTACTTCTTTCTTTGATTCTTTGTAATACTTGTACATTTATTTCTTCTTTCTGTATATTTGTGTTTCTTTCATTTTGACCTGCGTAAATTAAAACAATTCTTCTTTGCAATACAGTTAATCAATATAATCATTAATTATTGAATATTTTAGTAAATCTCTTATATGGAGAAAAATAACATTTCCTAATTTCATACTTTCCCATACTTGCCTCTGTTATTTGAATCCAAATGAGAGATTGTATAAAAAATTACTTATTGTATAATTTCGCAACCTTTTGCGAAATGAATTTTGTTTCTTTTTAAAATCTCATTCATGTGTGGTCTTATTTTGCCTTCCTAATTAAAGGTCTTATTATGCCACCTCTTGTCATTGCGACAAAATCGCAGGACGTCCTTGCACTTTCATGCAAAAACCCATTGATCTTGCCTTAACTTTTTCTTAGGTATTATGGCCTCTTCAGGAATGTTGCGACAATATGACAGGCCTAAATATTCTTGCGAAAATAAAGCCCCGTGACATTGCCGTCTTGCGACGAAATCGCAGGACGTCTTCGCACTTTCATGCGAAAACCCATTGATCTCGTCTTATCTTTTTCTTTTGTATTATTGCCTCTTCAGGATTGTTGCACAAATATGACAAGCCTTAATATCCTTGCGAATAAAAAGCCTTATGACATTTGCGTCTTAAGACACTTATCAGCTCCCTAATGGAGGGTGCTGCCCTTATCTCCCCCCTGGTTGCCCCTTCAAGGAGGCGTACTTCTACCATACAAGGTTAGCTCCTCCCATCCAGTCTTAACAACAACCAGTTGTTTTCGCAGCCTCTTATCCCTTTTACCTATAGGGCTTATGGTTACGAGACTGCACCCTAAGTGGGGTTTTATTCAGGCCGAGTGCAGTATAAGCCAAGACTTGTCAAGAATGGCAAGGACGCTTCAAACGCCCCCGACACTCTTGACTCAACCGTGTACCTCGACGCCTTGATCAGATATGCACTCCATGGGAGAGTCCTTATTACCTTAGTCGCCCAACCTAAATCATATACTTAAGTTGAGAATCCAAGGTGCCTCTCCCGGATGGACTTCATTGACCCCAAATCTCCATGACTCAGGTTCCGGTGGCGGTGTAGACTTTCCCTGAGCCATGTAATATGTTCCCCCTTATATGACGTACTTTAGGTCTTACATTTTCCTCTTGCGAAATTGTATTCCTGAACTAGGGTGTACGCCATAAAGGTTCGCCTTTTTCTCTTTTGTCATTCTTCTCTGATTATTTTCTGTAAAATTCATTATCTCTGCGAAAGTCTCGCAAATCATTATATTGTATTTGAATTTCGCAATCTCAATTTTGGTGTTCAATCAAATGTATTTTTTGAGAATTTTACTTATTACGAGATTATCACAACTTAATCATTCATATATTTCTTGTTTTTATTACTCTTGCCATCCTCTACTTCTTTGTTATTTTCTGCTACCGCTTCCTTGGTAGTAGTATGTTCATCCTTTTTATCCTGAGCTAGTATTAATTTCGCAACATCTCTTCTCCTTTCTTTTCGATTGTATCCACCATCAACCTCTCACTTCTTTGTACGTCTTTGATTTTGTGTCACCAGTTTTCCTTCTTGTTTGCTCTTCCTTCGCAAGATTCTATCTCAGTTTCGTAACATCTCTTTCCTTCAACCCAATATCCCTTTATGATTCCTACACCATTGGGGTGAGGGAATTTGATGCATTGGTGGAAATTTGAAGCTACACCTAGAATCCCATGTATCCAAGGTCGACCAATTAACGCATTGTAGGGTGATTCTACATCAACGACACAAAATGAGATTTTAGAAGATATTCCCTTCAATGGAATTTGCATAGTAACCTCCCCATTAGGCTTGTTAGCAGTACCATTAAAACAATAAATCTTATATGTTGATGGTATAAGATCATCATCTCTTCCACCCATGGTTTTATAAGTATGATAAAATAAGATGTTCACAGAGCTTCCAGTATCAACTAGAATTCTATTGATTGCCCATGAATCTTCAGCTTCATCATCCTCATCTTCTTTTGATTTGGATTAATTTCTAATTTTATTACCAATGGATTGTCATGCACCTCTTCTCCTTCGGGAATTTCTTCTGCGGTAAAAGAAATGATTTGTTTCTGCCATTCCCCTAATCGCGAGATTTTCGCAATATTCATAATTTCTCTTCCATTATTATCTCTTGCGAACACTCTACTCAAAATATTATCATGAAAATATTCAATTGTCTTATATGAATGTACGACAGAGTGACTGAATAGATTTTTTGCTTTTGCACCAACTTCTATGAAGAATGTTTCTTTCTTTTTTATCGTATTCACGTTGTGATGTTCTGGCGGTGGTGGTAATGGTTGAGGTTGCGGATGCCCTACCAGAAAGTCGTTTAGTTTTCCTTGATTTATCATTCTCAAAATAATTCTCTTTACATTTCTGCAATCGTTTGTGGTATGTCCATGAAAATGATGATAAGAAAAAAAATCATGACTTCTGTGATTTGGAGGTGGTTCCGTTCCCATATTCCATGGTTTTGGTATATTCTCCATCAAGATTATAGCTTCCCATATCTTCTCCACACTTGCATTTAGAAGTGGCATCTTGATTTCTTCCCATACTACCTTGTGACCTCCTTGTCATCTATTAAAGTTTGGTCTTTGACCTCCATAAGTTTCTTGCGGTTGATCGAGTCTTGAATCTTGTTATTTCCTCCACGACTATAGAAAGTTCTTTCTCTTTCATACTCTTCTTGATCTCGACTCCCCATAGCTACCAACTTCTGCTGATTGTTACCTGTCACCTTTTCTTGTTGTACTTGCGAAGTATTCGCCACTGTGTTTATCAGCTTGGGTAATAAGCTTGTATTCGCTGTTTGTGAGCTGGTATTCGCAACTGGATATGATTCCATTTCATTTTGTCTTTCCTCTAAAGCAATGTATTCTTCTTGAAGTTCTCGCAATTCAGTCATTGTAATCGTATTCTTGACTCTGAAAATTTGGACATACAACAGGTTTGTTGCAAACATAGCATTGATAAATGATAATATGAGATATCTCTCATCTACACGGCCAGCCATTTCGCTACACATAGTTCTCCATCTTTTAGTCAAGTGTTTCAAACTTTCGCCAATCCTTTGTTTTAATCCAAACACATCTTCTATACCAGGTCGTGAGGAATTATTACTTATATATGCCCCAAAATGTGTCTGCAAATGATTGAAGGAGGTTATTGTATTCTTTGGTAAACCTTCAAACCATTTTAACGCTTCTCCTGTTAAGCTGGATGCGAAATATTTGCACAATACCGCATCATGATTTTCCCATTGTAACATGCACCTCACATAAGCTTTAATGTGTTGAATTGCACAAGTTGTTCCATCGAAAATGCTGGTTAATGCGGGCAAATTGCATTTCGGTGGTATTCCTCCTAATTGTACTTCCCTTGTAAATGGAGTTTTCGCAGCTTCTTCTATTGCTTCATCCAATTGTCTTCTACCTACTTCTCCTCTGTTATTTAGCATTCCTCTCATTTCTTCTAATTCTTTCAAGATTTGTTTATTTACACCTGAATCTTGACCATTGGTCTCTTTAATTTTGCTTCTCTTCTTCTGCGTTCACGTCTATCTTCTCTTGCGAAATTTTGTATCTCTTCTTCATTATCCTCATCTCGTCTTCTTCTGCGATTCTCTTCCTCATCCCTATCTTGAATTCGCAAATGATGATGTCGTTCATTTTCCCCTCCATAATTTTGTTCATTTCTTATCAATTCAATTCGCTGTCTTTCAGCCATTCTCTTTACTCTATCATACTCTTCATTGAGATTATCGTTATTCCGGTTTTGTATACGCCTTCTTTCTCGATTGTCATGATTGTTCTGGCGAATTGTCTCCTGAAGCTCTTGTTCTTCCATTTCCTCTCTCAATCTTTCACGTTCGCAGATTAAACGTGCTTGTTCAGCATTATGTCTTTCAATTTCTTCTTCAATTGTCTGTTGATTTCTTTGAGTTTCTCTCACATGTAAAATTCTTCTTCCTTCCTCTTGATTTCCTTCGCCATCTTGGTTATTTTGTCTGATTTTCCCGTTCTCTTGATTTCCTCCAATTTTCCCATCATCAAAAGTTTCATTTTGTGGAATGTAACGATCATCAGTTCTTTCTCTATTTTCGCGATATTCATTAGGATTTGATATTTCTTCTTGAATATTGTTTCCAAGCATTGATGTGGGTGAATTTCCTCATTTCTCTTCTAGTCGATCTGGAATATGATTTTGTAATACTTCTCGATCTTCTATTCTGCAATATTCTCCATCCTTAATTCGTGATTTTGCCTTGTTAAATTCGCACGTTCTTCTGCCTCAGCTCTTCTTTCTTCATGTATTCTTCGTCTCAATTTTCTAACCGCTCCAATTTCCTCACTCCATGAATTATTCCTTCATCTGCTTCTTGATTTCTCTCTTCCTGTCTATATTTCTATTTTGTTGCTCTTCTTCTATTTCTTCTGCTGAATTTGATCGCCAAGTGTGTACGCTCACTCTGTCATAATCTGTATTCCTCTCTTGAACTAGTGTTTGTTGAATTGGCGATTGAATTAGATTTTCTCTATTATTTCTCATTCTAGTAGATTCTCCCATTTCACTTCTTTCTCTTCCAGCAATTCTTTTGCTTCTTCTAATAGTAGTCGGTTGTTCGGATGTATTTCTTCTTCTAGCCATTTCTTCAATGCTAACAGTATTGCAAGAAATTATGAAAAATTCTTAATCAATTTTTAAATTTTCACAAATCTCAATATCAATCTTTAGCTTTTTCTAGAATAATCTTCAACTCGTCCCTGTTTCTAGCGCCATTATGTAGTTGCAGGAAATCCTACACTACACCCCTCATATGATTTCATTGTTGATCAACTCATTTTTAGGTTTACACTCTTAATTTTATTGATTAATTTTTGAATGTTCTTACAAGAAAGATAAAGAAGTCAAGAATGATCTCTACTCTGAACTTTCTCTCTCCTATTTACTTGTTTCTTTCTCAAAAAGATCTCTCTCTTTTCTTTACAACTCGAATAACTATTTATAAGGAAATACATAGTGGATGACAGCTAATCTGTCCTTTATTTTCGGATATGGTTTGCGAAATTCTCGCAACCTTACAAATATTCATTTTCGCAAACTCTCTAATTTTCGCAGGATTATCATACCTTTCTCGTGTTCTTAGCTGACGTCGTTTATTTTATCATTTATGGAGTTGTTTTGCGACGCTTAAGTGCTGTGTCATTGATAATTTCGCTGAAACATAGTTGTTGCGAGATTCTGATCCTACAACTCCCTGACACGTTCTTATGATGGCGTATTGTGCGCTGCACGCTGTAAACCGCCAGACCAATACCCCAGTAAGTATCCCCCAGTTTGTGACATGATTAATGCCTCGAGTGTGTGGATCGTGGGATCCATAAAAGGTAGCATGTGACGCTATATTAAATAACTAAGTTATTTCGGAAGTCGATATTTATGAAATATCGTGTGTATTCTATGCATGTAATGCATCGAATATATTCAACAAGTATGAAGCATCGCTATTTTAAGGCTTAACGGAGTAAGCCACGATTAAGCGTCTTAAAATAGCATCACGTCCGACCATCTTCGAGGAATCGTTTGGAGGCTGTACAGGTAAGCCCTGACTTGGCCGATCACTCTGTGTGGAAGAGTGGTGGATGGTGATCGTGGTGATGCCTCACTGGTCGCCTAACTCCTGTCTTAGGCTGTCCGTCCAAGATGGAGAAGTTGGACGGACGAGATGACTTGCGACCCACATCTGCGACCGTTGGATTAGGGTTTAGGAGATGCTCAAACACCAACCTTTAGCTTGGTCGAATCCAAGCATGGGACGCGTTTTTGGCAAGACCGATTGGTCATGCGTATAGACGGCATGCCGGTGTACACGTCCGTACCTCGCTGTCCCATGGATATGCGATCTGAGACACTCAATTTGTCCGGTAAAGTTGAGTGGTCGAGATCAGTTTGCAATAGAAAACCGCACGACCATGCCTAGTTTGGGTGCACGAATCGAGACACCTAGCCATGGTTTGTCTTGGTTGGTCGGACATGGAGATAGATGGGTCAACATTGATCATGTTGATACTCTCTGGACCTGCTTAGTCTATTCCTGGACCCTTCATCCAAGTTGGCGAAAACGAACACTCGATATCAATTTGCGACATATGCATGTCGCAAACCCTGATTAGGGTTTCCGTCCGGTTGCGTGCATGCTAGTTTGGTCGACCGAAATTGCACCCTACACTCCTCATCTGGAGAGGTCGATCATGTGGGACCCACATTGGGCCAGTGGTAAACACGCCAATACCTGTCTGGCGGTTATAGGTCTGATCTAAGCCATCCAATCATGCTGGTGAAGTTGGATGGTCGTGATCAATTTAAGACCTTTAGTGGAATTTCCTGCGACCCTTTGAACCTCACGTCGGCCGATCTTCGGGAAACTGTACGTGATTATGTAGCTAGGTCAGGGGAGGATCGATTATGCAGGCGTGAAGGGAGTCCGCCGGTGTGCAGGAAAACGCTTGTCCAACCTTCCATGGGACGATCTACGTCGTCCAACTATGCCGGTGAAGTTGGACGGACGTGATGAATTTGAGACTGCCGTAGGCGGCCTTTGTTCGTACGACTCCTCCAAGCCGCTCCATACCAGCATGGACGTGCAACTTCAGGCTGGTGTTCGGTGGTAGTTTGGGATGCAGGGTAGGTATTCGACCAACCAGGGCATAAGCGAACCCACTGGTGGTCATTAAGGTGGTAGCCTGCTCCTGCTGAGGATCGTCTAGGCTGGTTAAATCATGCGTCCAACTTGCGTGGTCGTGATTATTTCTGAGACTGAGATGGACAGTCCAGATGCTCGATCGGGCTAGTGTAACACACCGAGAGATGTATGCTCAATCGGGATAGTATAACACACCGAGAGTTGTAGCCGGTACGAGTATTTCGTGCATGCCTCATTAGTGACACTTGGAGATTCGTGTTACTCTGCTGAGAGCAGCACTCAGTCGTCATGTCGCACCAATAATGAGAGTTCAGCAGGAACAACACAGGAAATACAAGGCTGGTCATGCATTAATTGATAATGCTATAAATTCACAGAATACTGGGATTGTTTCCATATGCTCCATTCTAGGTGAATTAGGAAAATGAAAAAGTATTTATCACTTTATTAATGGCTTTATCCTCTGTAGGATGTCAGCGTATAAATTCGGTTTTACAATTTTAGCCTGAACTAAAATCCACCATCTACACCAAGGCACCTATTAACTGGCCTCATAGCTCTTCTCTTTTCTTTCTCCCCTAGTTTGCGTATGAATCTAGTCAAAATTTGTTTGCATTTAATTTCTGCTGCTGCTGATTTCTCATGCGCATCTCATTTTCTCAGTTTGTGGTGTCATACTCTTATCTAATCTTGGGCATTTAATGTGTCTTGTATTTCTTTCTGACTTCTCTTTCCCTTCTTTTTGCTGTCGTTTTTTGATTGGTCGAGATTTTACTTATATTTGATTCTTTCATTTCTTTAAGGTTAGTCTTTCAAGAAGTCTTGCTCACGGACTGATTCATACAGTCTATTTAATTCGTATATCCATTGCATCTCTTCTTATTCAATGTCTTAACTATTCTTACCTTTCTCCGTTCTTGTTTTGATTTGTTCTTTTATCCTTCTGTTGATCTCCTGATTTCTCTTTGTTATTCAATATGAGTAGTTATAATTTATATAAGAATCTAATTGGTCTTTCAGTAGATCAACGCAATGCAAACTATACGAATGTAGGTCTTCTACCAACTCCTCTTGCTTTAATGAGAGATTACGGTATAAAAGAAAATAGCATTCTGGCTAGAATTTTTTCGACTGAGTTCTATTCTGCTGAGGACATAAGAGGAGTTATACACCACTTCTGGGGTATTAATATCGGCTTTCAAATTCATGAAACTGAACCAAATCTTTTCATCCTTACTTTTCGTACGGCAGAAGACTTGAAATGGATAACATTGAATGGGTAGTTGTACCCTTATGGTAATGTTTTTTATGCTACTTCAACTTCATCTGGAATGCGCATAACAACTGAGGCTGTTAAAGAAATCCCTCTTTGGGCTAACATATATAATACTAGACATGAACACAGATTTGGAGAACGACTAGGTTTAATTTCTAGCAGGGTAGGATCGGTTAGTCAAGTATGCAAAGGAAGTGACTCTTTTATTGCTTACCAAGAGTCTTAGTTTGGGTAAACATCGAAAAACCACTCGTCATGAAGCTGCTAGTGAAAAAGCGGGGGTACAACAACCACACCCAATATTTCGATTAGCAATCTGTATGGACTAACTCAAATATACTTTCAAGATAATCAACTAGACTCAATCTTAATAAAGTATATCAAAGAGTTATAATATCTCGATCTCTCGGTTTAATTCTTGATCAAGCAAATAGAAATCTAAGAATCTAATTAAATACAAGAGAGATAATTTGGATGGTATCAAAGACCAATATCCAAGTGTCAATCACTATAAATCAACAACCAAAGGTTGGATATTCTAATTGATTGAACTTAACGCACAACCTGTGATATTTCAATTATATAACAAAATATAATGCGAAAAAGAAATAACACAGACAACAGAAGTTTTGTTAACGAGGAAACCAAAAATGCAGAAAAACCTCGGGACCTAGTCCATATTGAACACCACACTGTATTAAGCCGCTACAGACACTAGCCTACTACAAACTAACTTCGGTCTGGACTATAGTTGAACCCCAATCAATCTCACACTGATCCAAGGTACAGTTGCGCTCCTTACGTCTCTGATACCAGCAGGATACTACGCACTTGATTCCCTTAGCTGATCTCACCCACAACTAAGAGTTGCTATGACCCAAAATCGAAGACTTTTATACACAAATTTGTATCACACAGAAAAGTCTATGGTAATAGATAAATCTGTCTCCCACAGAAATACCTACGAGTTTTGTTCCGTGTTTTGATAAATCAAGGTGAACAAGAACCAATTGATAACCCGGACTTATATTCCCGAAGAACATCCTAGTATTATCAATCACCTCACAATAACCTTAATCGACGCGATGAAAGAAGATATTGTGGAATCACAAACGATGAGACGAAGATGTTTGTGACTACTTTTATATCTTGCGTATCGGAGATATCAATCTCAAGCCAATCGTTACGATTTTACTCAATACGATAGAAACAGGAAGATCAGATCACACAACTACAAGAAAGTAGTATCGGTCTTGCTTCACAATCCCAATGAAGTCTTCAAGTCGTTAACCTACAAGGTATCGGTATAAACCTAAGGTTAAAGGAGAATCGACTCTAGCTTATACAACTAGTATCACACAAGATGTGTGGGTATTAGGTTTCCCAGTTGCTAGAGTTCTCCCTTATATAGTATTTCAAATCAGGGTTTGCAATCAATGTTAGCTTAGTAACAACGCATTCAATATTCATCGTTAGATGAAAACCTGATTAGATTCAAGCTAATATCTTTCAACCGTTAGATCGAAAACTTAGCTTGTTACACACAAATGAAATGCACGTTTTTAGGTTTGTGTAACCGTACCCAAACATGTACATTTGTTGGTTCAACAATAGTTAACCAAATGGTTAGCCATATGAGCACTTTCATATCAACCATAATCTTTTTCACCATAACTAGTTCAAATGACTCAAATGAACTAGTTAGAGAGTTTTTCAATTGCTTAGATCTTATAGAAGTATACAAGACACAATCGAAGCAAAAACGATTTGATTCACTCAAATCGGTTCATGAACTTTATAGACATGGTTTGCAAACTTGCATTCCTTAGTTAATATAAGTATAAGTTCACGAATATTCGTTTTTAGATATAACCAACCTAAGTACGCGGACTTGGTACGCAAACTTAAGTACCCGGAATAAGCTTGTAACAAGTTTACAAACTCCAGCAGATTTTCTCGGGAAAAGAACCTTCTACAGTACGCGGACTGGGTTCGCGGACTCTTGTTCTGGTTTTCCTGAGCAGCAAAGTAAGCATACTTTGATTCAAGGAATAAGGACTTATACATGTATGCGTTTACACACAATGATTATATCCAACAATAGTTATATAATCTAAACTCTCATTTCAATCATTGAAACATTCTTAGAGGACGTTATATAGTTGTTATTCACAAACCATTTTTCGTCAATCCCATTTTCAAGTAATTGAAACATAACATGACTTTTGTCACTAGGTAAAGATGAACTTGGCCAAAGCGAAAGCTTACCAACACATATTTCGAGAAATAGATAAGCGAGATAAACCCGGCTCGAAATAGCAAATATGTATAATCAAAGTTTATATAGAAAAAAGACTTTTATCTCAATATATGAGATATAGTAGATAGACTTTTGAGTGATACATAAGTTCAAGTCTCCACATACCTTTTAGTCAATGAAGTTCCACCAGTTCCTTGAGTAGCTCTTCGTCTTATATGATGATCACCATGGAATTATTAAGCTCAACTACGCATGTGAGTTCGACCGAGCAGTGCTCTAACAATCTCCCCCTTTGTCAATTTTAATTACAAAACTATCAATACATATGGAATACAAAAATAAATAAATAAACTTTTGTAGCTCCTATTCCACATGCCTAATCTTCAACATTACTCGAAATCTTCGTCACTTCCAAGTACTCCAATGATCCCAAAGGTTGTAAGTTTAGCATCATCGTTGTTGAAAATCCGTAGCTATAACAATGAGAAAACAAGAATTCTCGATCATTGTTATACAGTGTCATAGTATTATTATACAACATCAATTTTCAATTGTATCACAACTTCGACAACAATACTATGGTGATATGTATCACTCCCCCTTAGTCAATACTTCATCTCAACATGAAAACCACCCCCCCTTAAATAATGATCTGAAAATCATATGTATTTGTAGTGCGAACTACACATTAATTCTCCCCCTTTTTGTCAATAAAATTGGCAAAGGTACGAAAACGGGATCCTAATGAAAATTTCCATAGAGACATTTCATGACCAAAAGTAAGCACATATCAACTTATTTAGATGCAATCATATATCCTAAGCTAAATGATTTCATCAAGGAGTCCATAAAGATACAAGATAACTCCTATAATATTCCACAGCCGCACTCCCCACAAAGATTTGGCAATTAAGCATAAGTCCAATTAAGAACTCTCCCCCATAATATGTCATTCCCGAAAGAACAACAAGAGCGACCTTAATTCTTTGGACACAACAAATCACATACGAATATGAATTTGAATCCAAAAATACTCAATTAGATTAATCACAAGAGAACCCATAATTAATCTAATCGGGATTGATCGACATAAGAGAACTTACGGAGCCTCATGGTACATACAGAAAAATATGGATCAGGGAAGATCAATACTGCGGAATAGCCAAGGATTCATTCTATTTTCCATCACTATTTGCACAATGACATACAATAGACATAATATTTGTAAACAAAAGTTCATCCTATATTCCATCAATATTTGCATAACGACATAATAGGCTTCAAACTTTTGTCATGTCAAAAGTTCATTCATTCTTTTATCAATACATGCATATCGACATACGAAAGACTTAACTTTTGACAAGGTATGGGACAATCATAGTTCACGGACGCAAACACACATATCTCATAAAAAATTGCAATATGTAAAACCATAAAGATTAATATTGCAAAAATCATCTTCCAAACAATTTTTTATAGTTTAAACAAATAAACCTAAAAACATGAAGATGAAAACGTTGGACATAGCCATGTGTAGTCACAATAATGGCTATTCCAAACTATAGTTATTATTCTAAAAAAAATAAGAAAGATAAAATTCTTATCCGAAGATTTTAGTAGGCAAATAACTCTTTAGAGAACATGATCCGAAAAACGCTAAACCCGATCAGCAACTAGAGATTGAACATGGATGAGCTCATCAGTTGCTTTCTTCAGTTCGTTTTTTAGAAAATCAAGATTCCTTTTTGCAATTCTGAGTTGTTCACGTACGACCTCAAAATGATGAAGTAGATTTCCTACCAGTTTTGATGACATCTGAACTGGTAGTTTGTTTTCATGATCAACGGCATGATAGCATGTTATGAAAACAGGATTCTTGTGAAACTCGATAGTCTTGCCCTTCTTGACTTCATCATCTTTGTTGTTTCCATTCATTGTGCACACCAAAATTCAGAAGAACCTTTTGACCTTACAGAACAATGTATCAAGAGATGACACATATGTGTATATAAAGGATCAATTCCATGGAAAAACCTAGGAAAACTTGTATACATCTGTGTGGTTCAGGTGTACGTGCACTTGTGGTTACAGCCCTGATATGTGACCATGGGAATACATGAGCCGAATGTAGACTGCTTCTTGAGAACTCAAAAGACATTCTAAACAAAGGATGAAATTTTTATGTTAAGAATAATAGTTGAGAAACAACTACTTGAAGGAAATACAATTAAACAGGGATTTTTTCTCAAAAGAGGATGATCATAATTATCTTTAAGAGAAGAGCTGGAGCGAGACTCAACAGATTTTAAGATCATCAAATAAAAGAAAAACATAGCATACAACCTCGACAACATTCTCAAGACACACTTCTTGAGAATTATGAGCATCCTTCTTTGACTACAAGAAGGATGCTACATTGAGCAGTCATGTTGTATTTAGATGAGCATTTTGCTCATCAATATTGACTTCCTTTATCTCTCCTTCAAGAGGATTTACAGAAAAATCACTCGACTTAGTTGAAGGAGTTTTATCAAGAGAGGAACAAGGAATACCTGAGCGAGCCGCTTTCCTTGTTTTTTTGATGCTCCGTTTGAGTCTGTTTATGCTGATCTTGAGCTCTGAGACTCGATTGTTGATATGAATGAAATCTGGAGCAAAAGTCTTGAATCCACAGCCTTTTTCAGAGAGGGAATCGGAACTCAACCTTTCTTTCTCCTATGTCTTTTTCTCTTTTCAGAGTTATTTAAGAAGTCAGTTGCCCTTCTGTTGTTCTTACCGTTGTCGGTATCTTTTGTTTCAAAGGCACAATTAAGAAAGGACTTATCACAGTAATTTTCTTGATTGTTGACAATGCCTTTTACTTCAATAACATGAGAAACAGGTTTGATAACATCTTTAGACATCCATGCAAGAATAATGTGAAGTTTTTCATTCCTCAAACAAAAACGACATTTTCGCTCAGGATATCCTTTATTTCCGCAATAATAGCAGTTAAAAGGGTTGTTCTTGACCATTCTCATGTGAGCAGATTTAGAAGGAACAAAATCCTTGCTTCTAGAATCATTACCATCTGCTAAAGGTTTCTCACATGAAGAGTTATCATTAGCTTTAACGAAATTGATCTTACTAGTTTTTGGAGCGTTTATTCCTTTATAGCCCAGACCACGTGTATCACGATGTTCTTTACATGCTCCAAGCATAGAAGATAATTTTGTAGAGCTAGAGTTGAATCTACTCAGACTCTCTTCCAGCGATTTCACCTTATCAAGAGCAGCAGCAAGGTCAGTCTCCAAGGGTTTTTCTTTGGCAAGAAGACTGAGTTCTTTGTCATTAAAACATTTTTGTTGAGAGTCATATCTTGCTTCAGATTCTGCAAGTATTTCATTCAACACAAAGAGATTTCGAAGAAGATTATCACATTCGGACCCTTTTGAGCTTACATCTTCTTCTCGATCTTTAACGATAGATTGTAAGAGTTTATATCTACAATCATATCCTTTAAAGAGTTTTCTCAATTTTCTGTTTTCTTGACAAAGAGGAGCCATGTATTTTCTCAAGCAAGTTGTTGACTTCTTTTCTTTCAAAGCACCGTCAAAAAGCTTGATATATTGAGAGACTTCCTCATCAAGACTTTGTCCTTCTTCTGAATCACTTTCATATGAAAGATCTTCCAACTGTTCATCAAAAGATTTTTCCTAGTTAAATGCAGATTCAGACAAAGGACCAGAAACATAAGCTTTCTTAAAAGTTTCAGGACTTTGAAACTTACTCGGGTGACTCTGAGCTGATGTTGCATTATCGGAGATATTCTTATCGTCCATAGAGTCAGATCTCTACAAGCACAGACTTGTAAGGTCTTTAACCGTGTTTGCCTGCTGTGATACCAATTGAAAAAGCGGGGGTACAACAACCACACCCAATATTTCGATTAGCAATCTGTATGGACTAACTCCAATATATTTGCAAGAGAATCAACTAGACTCAATCTTAATAAAGTATATCAAAGAGTTATAATATCTCGATCTCTCGATTTAATTCTTGCTCAAGCAAATAGAAATCTGCGAGTCTAATTAAATACAAGAAAGATAACTTGGATGGTACCAAAGACCAATATCCAAGTGTCAATCAATGTAAATCAACAATCAAAGGTTGGATATTCTAATTGATTGAACTTAACGCACAACCTGTGGTATTTCAATTATGTAACAAAATATAATGCGGAAAAGAAATAACACAGACACCAGAAGTTTTGTTAACAAGGAAACCACAAATGCAGAAAAACCTCGGGACCGAGTCCAGATTGAACACCACACTGTATTAAGCCGCTACAGACACTAGCCTACTACAAACTAACTTCGGTATGGACTGTAGTTGAACCCCAATTAATCTCACATTGATCCAAGGTACAGTTGCGCTCCTTACGTCTCTGATCCCAGCAGGATACTACGTACTTGATTCCCTTAGATGATCTCACCCACAACTAAGTGTTGCTACGCCCCAAAGTCGAAAACTTTAATAAACAAATATGTATCACACAGAAAAGTCTGCGGTAATAGATAAATCTGTCTCCCACAGAAATACCTCCGATTTTTGTTCCGTCTTTTGATAAATCAAGGTGAACATGAACCAATTGATAACCCATACTTATATTCCCAAAGAACAACCTAGTATTTTTATTCATCTCACAATAATCTTAATCGACGCGGCGAAAGAAGATATTGTGGAATCACAAACGATGAGACGAAGATGTTTGTGACTACTTTTATATCTTGCCTATCGAAGATATCAATCTCAATTCAATCGTTACGATTGTACTCAGTACGATAGAAACAGCAAGATCAGATCACACAACTACAAGAAAGTAGTATTTGTCTGGCTTCACAATCCCAATGAAGTCTTCAAGTCGTTAAACTACAGGGTCTCGGTAGAAACCTAAGGTTAAAGGAGAATCGACTCTAGATTATACAACTAGTATCACACAGGAGGTGTGGGGATTAGGTTTCCCAGTTGCTAGAGTTCTCCCTTATATAGTCTTTCAAATCAGGGTTTGTAATCAATGTTAGCTTAATAACAAAGATTTCAATATTCACAATTAGATGAAAACCTGATTAGATTCAAGATAATACCTTTCAACCGTTAGATCGAAAACTTAGCTTGTTACACACAAATGAAATGCATGTTTTTAGGTTTGTGTAACCGTACCCAAACATGTACATTTGTTGGTTCAACAATAGTTAACCAAATGGTTATCCATATGAGCACTTTCATATCAACCATATTCTTCTTCACCATAACTAGTTCAAATGACTCAAATAAACTAGTTAGAGAGTTGTTCAATTGCTTAGATCTTATAGAAGTATTGTTGATGGTGGTTTTTAGCTTAGGGTTAAAATCGTAAAACCTTGCATCTGACGTCACTCTGCAAGGAAACGGTGTCGTGAGTGCTAACCTCTCCACCGGCGTATTTATTGAGCCATTCATTATATTTACATGAAATTTATCCAGACTGGCGAATGTAGCAACCATCCCAAACACTCTGTAAATTTCGGCACCTCGCCAATGCAAGACTCGCTGAGTACATTCCTGTGTTGTGTTCCCCGGCAGAACCCTTAATATCGGTATGGCATGACGGATTTATGTTCACTCGCAGCGGAGTGGCATGAACCTCCAAGTACCAAAGTTAAGGCCATCGCACGAAATGCTCAGACGGAAAGCACACTGCATTCTGTAAATAAGGATTTTTGTGTCAGCATACAAAATCCAGCCGATTATTGTGATAACTCACAAAAAATTCATAAACCTGACTAATTTGCAAAATTAGGGTTTCGCGCATCGCGCAGTACACTAGACCCCGTTGGTCGAAAAATTATGCTTAGCCAAAATAAGGCGATTAAATCCGCCACAACGCACTGGAAGTGTGACCACTCCCTAGCTTGCCGACCCCACTTCCCATCGACCAATCAGGTCGCTTTAAATCCGCCACACTCACACAGAAGTGTAGCCACGCCCATGCCTGGCCGTTCCTCTTACATTAACCAATCAGGTTACCTTAAACTCGCCACAATGATGAAAAGAAGGAAACCGCGCTGGATGGCCACAAAGCTAATTGGTTTCCCAAAAAACGCACACGTCAGGCACACATGCCAGATGCACATGCCAAACGCGCCAAACATGGCCACTCGCCCCATGCGACGTGCTACATAGGCTAATTAGGGTTTCGACAAGCCAAATCCTAAGCAAGATTTTCACACCGACGTGCCAAGGTTTCAATGTCTATGGCTACACAGCCGCGCCGAAGGTTTTCACGAGCCATGCCAGCCATGCCGCATGCCGCTAGCACGAGTTGAAGACGCCATTGCCAATTGAAGATATCCATGATCGATGGCTATCTTTCCTCCTGAGATGCAATCTCAGCCATCCAAGTTCGCCACCAAACTAACGGACTTGTGCCAACTTTTGAGCGACCATGCCGCCAAGCCCTAAATTTTGGCCACGGTGCCAATCCTAATTTGGCCACGGAGCCAAGCCCTAGCCTTGGCCACGGCTCCAAGCCCTAACCTCGGTCGTGCCGCCAAACCTTAACTTTAGTCACAGAGCCAAATATTGAACTTTGGCCATGCTACAACACCACGGCCACCGGCATGCCACCATGATACAACCACTGGCACGCCACCTGTAGTTGCAGGAAATCCTACACTACACCCCTCATATGCATTCATTATTACTCAACTCATTTTTAGGTTTACATTCTTAATTTTATTGATCAATCTTTGAATGTTCTTACAAGAAAAGATAAAGGAATCAAGAATTACCTATGCTCTAGACTTTATCTCTCCTATTTACTTTTTTCTTACTTAAAAAGATCTCTCCCCATTTTTTACAACTTGAACGACTATTTATAGGGAAATACATAGTGGATGACAGCTAATCTGTCCTTTATTTTCGTGTATGGTCTGCGACATTCTCGCAACCTTACAAATGTTAATTTGGCAATCTCTCTAATTTTCGCAGGACTATCACATATTTCTCGTGATTCTAGATGACGTTGTTTATCGTATCATTTCTGAAATTATTCTGCGACGCTGTTGTATTATTGATAATTTCGTTGAGACATTATCGTTGCGAGATTCTTATCCTACATCTTGCCTCTTCTCATATCTTCTATGCAAAGTAGAGAATGATGTGAGAAATGCCGCAGATGTTCATCTCTTCATATTCTGCATTTATCACACGTATTCTTTCTTCCATCTGTTTCTTGACACGTCTTCTGTAACCGCTGCTTTTCAACCGCTCACGTCTTTTCGTCTTAATGGTGTTTATTTCTTCGAGTAAAAAAAAATCTCCTTTATATACTCTTCTTACTCTTCTTTTCACTTTCTTTTTACTTTCTCTTCTCTTTTTATTCTCTCATCTCTGCAACTCTGTTATTCTTCTGCAAGTTCTGCTACTGTAATTTTTCCCCCTTCAATCTTCTTACTTTTCATTCATTCCCATACTCTATATTCAAATATGTCTCCAAGTGGTCATAGACATGAGAAGAATTTAAAATATGTCCAAAAAGATCTTGCTGATAAAGGTTTCACACTCTCTACCATTCCTGGTGAAAATGCCAAGTCAATTGTTTCTGTCAAACTTTTCTCTGATCAGTACTATGATGATCAATCAATCATAATTTCGCTAGTTCAGATTCTCGCAGGTCTCCCTATTCCTCTTTATGACCCAGATCTTCCTTTATTCTATGAAATTCTCGCTCACCCGGGATTTTCGCGAGCTATCTTCCAACTGAGTGGGGACTGCATCCGTCTGATGCTAGAGTTCGCTAACCGTGGTGCTGGTAAAGGATCTCTGTACTCCAAATAACTTAGGGATCCTAAATTTGCAGACCTAGAGATAATTTCTGAGAAATACACAGTAGCGAGTTTCTTTGAGAACTATGAACTTATCTCCATGAAGAAAGAGAATACTCGCTGGGGTATTCGCTTAAAAAGGAAATATAATATTGATGAAGCTAAAATTCTCATGCAAGACATTGACTGGCATTCTGGTAAGAACATAACTCCTCGCCAATCCAAAGATGATAAATGGTGTGCTTTTCCTTTAATGCTAAAAGGACCTTACATTGCTGGGTCAAATGTTCTTCCTGCGAATCTCGCTGCTTATCAACCTTTGGTTTTCTCTTGGCCCGAGAAGGAGAAAGAGGTATGTTTCTTCCCGTTTAACTCACTTTATATTTCTTTATTTGTCTTTATTATTTTTTTCGCTAACTCTTGCGACATTCTGCAGATCCAAAAACTGAAAGATAGTTATAACAGGACTGGGAAAGCTAGTACTCTGTTAGCTCTTCGCTCATACACAGATGAGGTAAGAAATTTTCTCTTATGATTTTAAACTGTATACTATTGCTTCCATTTCTTATTTCTATCTGTGTGTGAAGATTATTGCTGAAATAGAAGAGTCTGCCAATGTTGCGAAGATTGGTGATAAAGGAAAAGGTATTCTTCGCAGAGAAAAATCAAGTGCTCCTCCTTCAAAGAAAACTAAAGTCCGTTCTTCCTCTCCTTCAAATATTCCTTCTCATGAAAACTCCGCGAATGATGAGGATGATGAGAATAATGACGACCTTGCTGAAATAGAAGAGTCTCCATCTGAATCTTCTATGGCTAAACTCTCTGGCCTCTTTTCTGATTCTTTAAAAGGAATGGGAGATAGTCAATTCGCTAACACCTGTAAAGCTCTCGCGACAATTTGTGATGTTCCTTTGCTAGATGGTGATAGTTCTCTTCGCGGAGTTTCTAGATCAGTGACTCCTGATTTCTTGCATTCTCTCAATAGTCTGGTATGCTTTATCCTTTTATTTTTTCATTGTTGTAATTTAAAATCTCTTTCTATTTTAATATTTTTATATTTTATTGCAGGATGGAAAAGCTTCCTTCGTTGTTGCTTCAGATCTAGAAAGGAGATGTGAAAATCTTAGAAAGAAAAATATTCAATCTCGCATGAAGAATGAAGAATTGGAAGCTAAAGTCAAATGTCTTCACGAGAAAAACAGACAACTGGAAATTGATTCTTCTTCGTATAAGAACAAAATCTCTAGTCTTCAGCAAGCTAATAATCAGCTTTACGGTATGTTACTTTTCTCTTTTCCCTTTATTCATTCATCCTGTTGTTTTATCTTATTTAAATGATCCTTTTTGCAAACATTTATGGTCTTTATGATGAAGCTACCCTTCTTCGTTCATTTCCAAATGCCTTGGATAATGATACTCTTTTTGAGCATCTTAATAATTCCTTAAATAGTTTCTCAAATGATAGAATTTCATCTGTTTCTCTGAATGAGCTTAGATCTAAATTTCGCCTCTTAGAAATTGATCATAGATCTAGTTTAGGCTTAGCCAACCGATTTAAGCGTCTCCTTCTTGATTCTAAAGAGAAAACCAATGAGTTAAGAACCAAAATTAGCGGTCTCATAGATGATAAGGATCGCATCTCTGATCAAGGTGCTAAGGCTTTGGAGAAATTCCAAGAGACTCTTCTTGAAGTTCAACTTGAACGAGATGAAGCTAATCGCAAGAACATCGAGCTCTGTAAAAGGGAAAACCAAATTCGTTCTCGTCTTCTTATAAGTAATGAGGAGGAATTTGTTTGGGCTGCGAAAATCTTAGATGATGCCAGAAAAGATTTAGGTGTAAATGTTAGTCTCCAAGTTGAGCATACAGCCTTGATTAGAGATATGATTTCTGACAGAGAAGGTTACTAACTGCTCTTCTTTACTAATCTTTTGCTTCTTATGAATTTTCATCAAGTTAATAATTGATTGTCTTTTGCTCGCAGATTCTGAAAGTAGATATCGTGAAAAGATTGAGGAACTCGAAGCTGAAAAGGAGGAACTCGCAAAGAATCTTTCTTCTCGCAACGACAAGTATTCTAGATTAAAGAATCAAATCAAGATCACTGTTGCGAATTTTAAGAATGATGCCATGCATTTTCGCAATCAAACTATCCAAATGGTTTGTGACGATCATAATATCCTCATTCTGATTATCCTTGTCTCTTGGAAGAGATCCCACAGAATACTCCCAGTCTGATTATTTCTGATAGCGAAGCTGATGATGAAGAATCTGATGGTGATGAAAGTTCTAATGGTGATGAAGTTTCTGACGCAGACGAAGAAGGGAACAAGTCTGATGAAGATAATGAAGGATCAACTAAGAAGTAGTCTTTGTTTCTTTCTTTGATTCTCTGTAATACTTGTACATTTATTCCTTCTTTCTGTATATTTGTGTTTCTTTCATTTTGACCTGCATTCATTAAAACAATTCTTCCTTGCAATACAGTTAATCAATATAATCATTAATTTTTGAATCTTTGAGTAAATCTATCATATGGAGACAAATAACATTTTCTAATTTCATTCATTCCCATACTTGCCTCTGTTATTTGTATCCAAATGAGAGATTTTATAAATTATTTTATGCCTCAATTTCGCAGTTAATTATGTATAATTTCGCTTCTTATGCGAAGTGAATTTTGATTCTTTTCAAAATCTCATTCCTGTGTGGTCTTATTTTGCCTTCCTAATTAAAGGTCTTATTATGCCACCTCTTGTCATTGCGACAAAATCGCAGGACGTCCTTGCACTTTCATGCAAAAACCCATTGATCTTGCCTTAACTTTTTCTTTTGTATGGCCTCTTCAGGAATGTTGCGACAATATGACAGGCCTAAATATTCTTGCGAAAATAAAGCCCCATGACATTGCCGTCTTGCGACGAAATCGCAGGACGTCTTCGCACTTTCATGCGAAAACCCATTGATCTCGTCTTATCTTTTTCTTTTGTATTATTGCCTCTTCAGGATTGTTGCACAAATATGACAAGCCTTAATACCCTTGCGAATAAAAAGCCTCATGACATTTGCGTCTTAAGACACTTATCAGCTCCCTAATGGAGGGTGCCGCCCTTATCTCCCCCTGGTTGCCCCTTCAAGGAGGCGTACTTCTACCATACAAGGTTAGCTCCTCCCATCCAGTCTTAACAACAACCAGTTGTTTTCGCAGCCTCTTATCCCTTTTACCTATAGGGCTTATGGTTACGAGACTGCACCCTAAGTGGGGTTTTCTTCAGGCCGAGTGCAGTATAAGCCAAGACTTGTCAAGAATGGCAAAGTACGCTTCAAACGTCCCTGGCACTCTTGACTCAACCGTGTACCTCGGCGCCTTGATCAGATCTGCACTCCTTGGGAGAGTCCTTATTACCTTAGTCGCCCAACCTAAGTCATATGCTTAAGCTGAGAATCCAAGGTGCCTCTCCCGGATGGGCTTTATTGACCCCAAATCTCCATGACTCAGGTTCCGGTGGCGGTGTAGCCTTTCCCTGAGCCATGCAACAGGTACCCCCTTATATGACGTACTTTAGGTCTTACATTTGCCTCTTGCGAAATTGTATTCGCGAACTAGGGTGTACGCCATAAAGGTTCGCCTCTTTCTCTTTTTCATTTTTCTCTGATTATTTCTGTAAAATTCATTATCTCTGCGAGAGTCTCGACATCATCATATTGTATTTGATTTCGCAATCTCAATTTTGTCATTCAATCAAATGTATTTTTGAGAATTTTACTTATTGCGAGAGTGTCGCAACAACTTAATCATTCATACATTTCTTGTTTTTATTACCTTTGCCATCCTCTGCTTCTTTATTATTTTCTACTACTGCTTCCTTGGTAGTGGTATGTTCATCATTTTTATTCTGAGCTAGCATTAGTTTCGCAACATCTCTTCTCTTTTCTTTCGATTGCATCCACCATCAACCTCTCACTTCTTGTGTATCTTTGATTTTGTGTCGCCAGTTTTCCTTCTTGTTTGCTCTTCCTTCGCAAGATTCTATCTCAGTTTCGTAACACCTCTTTCCTTCAACCCAATCTCCCTTTATGATTCCTACACCACTGGGGTGAGGGAATTTGATGCACTGGTGGAAAGTTGAAGCTACACCTAGAATCCCATGTAGCCAAGGTCGACCAATTAACGCATTGTAGGGTGATTCTACATCAACGACACAGAATAAGATTTCGGAAGATATTCCCTTCAATGGAATTCGCATAGTAACCTCCCCTTTAGGCTTGTTAGCAGTACCATTAAAACCATATATCTTATATGTTGATGGTATAAGATCATCATCTCTTCCTCCCATAGTTTTATAAGTATGATAAAATAAGATGTTCACAGAGCTTCCAGTATCGATTAGAATTCTATTAATTGCCCATGAATCTTCAGCTTCATCATCCTCATCTTCTTTCGGTTTTGGATTAATTTCTAATTTTACTACCAATGGATTATCATGCACCTCTCTCCTTCGGGAATTTTTCTGCGGTAAAAGAAATGATCTGTTTCTCTGCCATTCCTCTAGTGGCGAGATTTTCGCAATATTCATAATTTCTCTTCCATCGTATCTCTTGCGAACACTCTACTCAAAACATTGTCATGAAAATCTTCAATTGTCTTATATGAATGTACGATAGAGTGACAGAATAGATTTTTTTCTTTTGCACCAACTTCTATGAAGAATGTTTCCTTCTTTTTCATCGTGTTCACTTTGTGATGCTCTGGTGGTGGTGGCAATGGTTGAGATTGTGGGTGCCCTACCAAAAAGTGGTTTAGTTTTCCTTGATCTATCATTCTCAAAATAATTCTTTTTACATTTCTGCAATCATTTGTTGTATGTCCATGAAAATGATGATAAGAACAAAACTCATGGCTTCTGTGGTTTGGAGGTGGTTCCGTTCCCATGTTCCATGGTGTTGGTATATTCTCCATCAAATTATAGCTTCCCATATTTTCTCCACACTTGCATTTAGAGGTGGCATCTTGATTTCTTCCCATACTACCTTGTGACCTCCTTGTCCTCTATTATAGTTTTGTCTTTGACCTCCATAAGTTTCTTGTGGTTGATCGAGTCTTTGAATCTTGTTATTTCCACCACGATTGTAGAAATTTCTTTCTCTTTCATACTCCTCTTGATCTCGGCTTCCCATAGCCACCAGTTTCTGTTGATTGTTACCCGTCACCTTCTCTTGTTGTACTTGCGAAGTATTCGCTACTGTGTTTATTAGCTTGGGTAATAAGCTTGCATTCGCTGTTTGTGAGTTGGTGTTCGCAACTGGATATGATTCCATTTCATTTTGCCTTTCCTCTAGAGCAATGTATTCTTCTTGAAGTTCTCGCAATTCAGTCATTGTGATCGTATTCTTGACTCTGAAAATTTGGACATACAATAGGTTTGTTGCAAACATAGCATTGATAAATGATAATATAAGATATCTCTCATCTACACGGCCAGCCATTTCGCTACACATAGTTCTCCATCTTTTAGTCAGGTGTTTCAAACTTTCACCAATATTCTGTTTTAATCCAAACACATCTTTTATACCAGGTCGCGAAGAATTATTACTTATATATGCCCCTAGGAATGTAGTCTGCAAATGATTG
This sequence comes from Papaver somniferum, assembly GCF_003573695.1. Lineage (NCBI taxonomy): Eukaryota > Viridiplantae > Streptophyta > Magnoliopsida > Ranunculales > Papaveraceae > Papaver > Papaver somniferum. Next base: position 146,205,871 of record NC_039358.1, on the reverse strand, counting down.
AAGGATGTTATTGTATTCTTTGGTAGTCCTTCAAACCATTTTAACGCCTCTCCTGTTAAGCTGGATGCGAAATATTTGCACAATACGGCATCATGATTTTCCCATTGTAACATGCACCTCACATAGGCTTTAATGTGTTGAATTGCACAAGTTGTTCCATCAAAAATGCTGGTTAATGTGGCCAAATTTCATTTCGGTGGTATTCCTCCTAATTGTACTTCCCTTGTAAATTGAGTTTTCGCAGCTTCTTCTATTGCTTCATCCAATTGTCTTCTGCCTACTTCTCCTCTATTATTTAGCATTCCTCTCATTTCTTCTAATTCTTTCAAGATTTGTTTATTTACACCTGAATTTTGATCCATTGGTCTTTTTAATTTCGCCTCTCTTCTTCTGCGTTCATGTCTTTCTTCTCTCGCGAAATTTTTCATTTCTTCTTCATTATCCTCATCTCGTCTTCTTCTGTGATTCTCTTCCTCATCTCTATCTTAAATTCGCATATGATGATGCCTTTCATTTTCCCCTCCATGATTTTGTTCATTTCTTATCAATTCCATTCGCTGTCTTTCAGCCATCCTCTGTACTCTATTATACTCTTCATTGAGATTACCGTTATTCCGGTTTTGTGTACGCCTTCTTTCTCGATTGTCGTGATTGTTCTGGCGAATTGTCTCCTGAAGCTCTTGTTCTTCCATTTCCGCTCTCAATCTTTCACGTTCGCAGATTAAACGTGCTTGTTCAGCATAATGTCTTTCAATTTCTTCTTCAATCGTTTTTTGATTTCTTTGAGTTTCTCTTTCATGTAAAATTCTTCTTCCTTCCTCTTGATCTCCTTCGCCATTTTGGTCATTTCTTCCCCGACGTTGTCCATTCTCTTGATTTCTACCATTTCGCCCATCATCAAAAGTTTCATTTTGTGGAACGTAACGATCATCAACTCTTTCTCTATTTTCGCGATATTCTTCATTAGGATTTGATATTTCTTCTTGAATATTGTTTCCATCATTGATTGTGGGTGAGTTTCGCCTCATTTCTCTTCTAGTCGATCTTGAATATGATTTTGTAATACTTCTCGATCTTCTATTCTGTAGTCTTATATTCTCCATCCTTAATTCGTGATTTTTCCTTGTTAGATTTGCACGTTATTTTGCCTCAGCTCTTCTCTCTTCATGTATTCTTCGTCTCAACGTTTCTAACGCTCCAATTTCCTCATCTCCATGAATTATTCCTTCATATGCTTCTTGATTTCTCTCTACCTGTCTATGGTTTCTGTTTTGTTGCTCTTCTTCTACTTCTTCTGCCGAATTTGATTGCCAAGTGTGTATACTCACCCTATCATAATCTGTATTCCTCCCTTGTACTAGTGTTTGTTGAATTGGTGATTGAATTTGATTTTCTCTATTACTTCTCATTCTAATAGATTCTCCCATTTCACTTCTTTCTCTCCCAGCAATTCTCTTGCTTCTTCTAACAATAATCTGTTGTTCGGATGTATTTATTCTTCTAGCCATTTCTTCAATGTTAACAATATTGCAAGAAATTATGGAAAATTCTTAATCAATCACTCTAAATCTTCACAAATCTCAATATTAATCTTCAATTTTTTCTAGAACAATCTTCAATACCTCCCTGTTTCTAGCGCCATTATGTAGTTGCAGGAAATCCTACACTACACCCCTCATATGATTTCATTATTACTCAACTCATTTTTAGTTTTATACTCTTAATTTTATTGATCAATCTTTGAATGTTCTTACAAGAAAAGATAAAGGAATCAAGAATGACCTCTGCTCTAGACTTTCTTTCTCCTATTTACTTGTTTCTTACTCAAAAAGATCTCTCCCCATTCTTTACAACTTGAACGACTATTTATAGGGAAATACATAGTGGATGACAGCTAATCTGTTTCCTTTATTTTCGGGTATGGTCTGCGACATTCTCGCAACCTTACAAATGTTAATTTCGCAAGCTCTCTAATTTTCGCAGGACTATCATATCCTTCTCGTGATTCTAGCTGACGTCGTTTATCGTATCATTTCTGAAATTATTCTGCGACGCTGTTGTGTTGTGTTGTTGATAATTTCGCTAAGACATTATCGTTGCAATATTCTGATCCTACACCACCATTCCCAAGCCACTGGCATGCCACCGTGCCGCAACCACTGGCATGCCGCCTTGCAACGGCCACTTGGATGCCACCATGCCGCAAGCACTGACATGCCACCATGCCACGGCCACTAGCATGCCACCATGCCGCAACCACTGGCATGCCACCGTGCCGCAACCACTGGCATGCCACCGTGCCGCAGCCACTGGCATGCCACCGTGCCGCAGCCACTGGCATGCCGCCGTGCCACAACCACTGGAATGCCACCGTGCCGCAACCACTGGCATGCCACCATTCCACGGCCACTTGCATGCCACCATGCCACGGCCACTGACATGCCACCGTGCCACAGCCACTGGCATGCCACCATGTCGCAGCTCTTGGCATGCCACCATGCACTACTATTGGCGCCACTTCGACTAGCCAAAACGAGCCTAGCATCACACATGCTATTTACCTACGGCAAGCCTCTCAATTCTAAACTTACCACACGTAGCAAAGTGCTATATGTTTTCCACGAAAACACTCGAGACATCAAAACATGTCACAAACTGGGGGATACTCATCAGGGTATTGGTCTGGCGGTTTATAACAGGCGGCGTGCAATACGCCCATTCCAGAAAGTGTCATAAATCGGGGCGGTTAGTAATGGGAATAAATAATGGTGTAAACGTATCCTTCATTATGGGAACATAAATTCCAGGCGTTACCCGTTACTCCCTTCTTCTACCACTCAATCGTTTCCACTTCCCACGAGACCAGGGTACGTTTTTTTGCAACTTGTATAAATAGGTCTCACCTATTTTCCACCAAACGACAAGTTTTGGTCAGGAGAACAATACAACATCAAGAAATCATCTGATAGATTTTCATTCAGCTATCCAGATCAACTTTATGATACAAGTCATGAAACACCCACATTTCCAGAATCAACTATTCTTGTCTCTACACTTTCTGCGGTTCCCTCCCTAAGACCAGCCCTTCTCCTTAACTTTGTGATCGAAGCAAGCCTGGAACGACCATTTCTTGGTTTAAGACAGGATTGTACATATTGATCTCTCGAATCAAAAGTACTCTCGTGCAGTACATTGTTTAGGGTTTAGACTCGTTTCTCACCTACACACACGAAATTACCGAAATCAGCAGAAATAGTTTTCACCCACAAACAATTGGCGACCATAGTGGGAGATTAATCTCTCGGTTACAATATCAATTTCTCAAATCCCAATTTTATCTTTCAACTCCGATCTCAAGATGGTGGAACTCAGGTCCGGATCAGCAACAAACCCTGAGAACAATGGCGCCGAAATTATTCTCGGTGTTAACGTTCCCTCCAGTGGTGCTAATACGCCACATGTCAACACCAGCAACATGGAAAATGTTCCTTCAGGCGTTACACCTTCGGTTACCAGAGCCAGAGCCTCTGCCGCGAAAAATGCTCCTTCAGGTGTTACATCCCCAATCACCAGAGTTAGAGCCACTGCTGCCACTCCCAATGTTTCATCAAGTATGACACCTCCAACCGTCACCAGAGACGCAGCTACTCTGGCATCAGGACGAGAAACTGGAGGAGCTAGAGGAAGCCGATCTTATATTACCATTGCTGATTTGATGGAAAGACAGGAGGTTCTCGATAGAGCCCAAACGGACATGGCCTCGACTCAAAAGGAGGTACTTGTTTTTCTCAAGACACTAACAGAGAGGCTACCAAAAGAATTACGCCATCCAGAGCCAACGAGGAACACCTCCAATACCCCTGGCGCCAGCACCTCAACAAGGCGCACCTTTGTAGACGAAGAGACTCGCCCAGAAACTCCAGCGGAGAGAAATCAACCGTCCAATTTTGTCACACGGGAAGATTTGGAACGACTTCTCCGAAACCGAGACAAAAGCGATTCCATGTACATGCATCAGCATCAACCCCCGTATCCTCCGGAAGTCGAAAGAGTTCCTCTTCGGAGGGGGTACTCTTCCCCTCAATTCTCTCTATATGACGGCACCGATAATGCGCGTGAAAACGTCTCTCGATTATTGGAGTCGCTGGGGGAACATGAATACAATCACGTTCTCCGTTTGAGGGAATTTTCGAAGTCACTTATTGGAAGAGCATACACATGGTACAACAACATTACGCCAGACAACATCTCCAACTGGTCTGACATGGTTGCGGCTTTCTACAAGAAGTACTTATTTGAGTATGAGAAAATTACCTTCTCAGATCTAGGAAGGATGTTTCAACGAAACAACGAGCATCCGATTGATTTTGTCAAAAGGTTCAGAATTCAAGCACTGGATTGTCATTACCCAAACGTGACCTAAAAACAACTTGTGGATTCTTGCATCAACGACATGATTCCCATCTACCGCGCCTTACTAGAGAATCTGTGATTCCAAACATTCTCTGAACTTCATGAGGCTGCAAAACGATCGGCCACAATGGCTCCAACATTGTTGGAGAGAACCAGGCCAACCAGAAGCGAGGACGCATGTGAAACTCGAGGAAATAGACGCCTCATCAATAAACAATACAACACTGGTCCCTCCTCTGTGAGCGTGGTAGACGAAGGGGAAAAGAGGAAGGCTCCAGCGGCAGAACAACAATCCAAGCGTGCAACACTAGCACGACAGACAACTCCGCCAAGGAAGACCGCCGCTAAAGTTCCCATGCGACATCAAGAAGCCGGAGAAAATGTCATGGATTTCCCGTTCCCAATCGAGGAAGTGCTTGAACTCTTGGAAGCATGGATCCAAGACGATGCCATCAGGATACCTCCCACCAGGCACCCACCAACCGAAGCGGAAATGGCAAACCCCAAATATTTCCCCTACCACAGATTTTTCCACCACCCGACCAGTGACTGCAATAATCTAAAACATATCTTCAAAGAAAAGATAGAGCAGGGGAGCTTCGACTGGACAACGAAAGAGTTCACGGAGATCCGCTTCCAGTCAGGAGTTGCATGGTCTCTCGGGACTCTGTACACGATACTGTGCAATCCATGATACTGCATATGTGCGAAATTTCTCTATCTCTCCAAGACACAGCGTCAAGATATCTTCACATCCCTTAATCGTGTTATATCGGGAAAGCGACTCTTTCCTACTGAAGAAATCACGCCAGAACCCCTAACTCCCTCGAGAAGCGGTGCTGGAAAATACAACTGGGGACTGCTAACCACGGTTTATCTAAGGAACACCGAGATTGACAACACATTGATCGACGCAGCCTCTGACTTCAACATCGTTACCATCAAAAATCTGAGAGTTGCGGGAATTTCGAAGCAGGAGGCTACCCGCTCCCCAACCGTGGTCAAAATCTTGAACGGAGAGGCGATGGACGCATATGGCTACATCAACCTTGAAATCAAGGTGGGAGACACTCTAACACATGGAAAATTCCACATTATCAAAGAACTCTCAAATTACGACATGATTCTGGGACGCGCATGGGTACACGACAACAAAGCGAAGTTAAGAGTATCCCCTCTGCCGATGTCGATACCCGAAAGAATTTCCAACAAGCCTTCCAACTTTGAAAACTACATGTTGCCGTATCAAAAACTTGACAATATAACTCAATTACCTGGAGAAAGCCCGTCGACGTTCATCCGCAGATTCCGAACACAAGTAAGTCTGTTTAAACAACCCTTTCTGCACCCAGTCACCTCTCCCCTCGGCCAGGCATGGGGACTCGGTCCGATTACCAACCCAGGCGTCATTAGGAGATGTGAATGGGATGTTGGGCCTTTCAGATGCTTCGTCAAAAATTTGGAAGCTGTCACGGCAAAAAATGACGATTTCAAAAACAAGTGGTTGCGCAACGCTCAAACCCGTTTCAAATTGGAGATGTAGTAGTCAAGACGACCTCGTTTCAAGTTGGAAACATAACGGTGAAGATAGCCACTCGACCAGATCCGCCTAAAGAAAAGGAAGATGAGCCATATCTGGTAGCAGATGTTATCTTGGGTGGTTACTGCAAGCTTATCAATACCGACAAATTGGAAGGTGTGACGATTCACTCATGATGGCTCAAACCATTCGATACCTAAAACGCTGTGCTACCTTCACCTCCAGCGTTCCCCTTTCAGCATTTCCTTCAGCATTTTCCCTTTTCATGCAATATTTGTAACTTCTCTAATAATGATTGCACTGCTTGCATTCATGAGTAGAGTTTTCGATTTCAATTAAAGAATATCTTTCCTTAAAAAAAAATCCCAAACCATCCTACTACAAGGGAGGGCCAAGAAACAGGTCGGTCAAACCTTTAACCATTGTTGTAATTTTCCCCTTTTTTGAGTTACTATGGGTGATGTCGTTCGGAGGCATTGGTTGCGAAAGCAGCAGGACGGCTAGTACCTGTGGCAAATGCCATCCACACTATTTGTGTACGGCGTCTACCCGTCTACTGGATGACCAGGAAGGTCGAGCGACTTATTTCCGTATGAAGGGTTTTGGATCTTTTCAGTATGAAGGTTTTATTAATTCATTCAGAGATGTGAAACCACAAAAGCTGAATAACGAAATGTCACTTAACGAAACCCTAACTCCGCCATGAAAACAAGGAAGTGAAAGTAAATCTTTGAAGTATCAAAAGCGGCTACACGCCGAGAAGAAATAGCAAAGGTAGAAAAATTGGTCGTCAATGGCGGACGCCTGGGACAATAACGCCTCTATCAGAGCTTTTTCAAGCACTTTTCCCAGCACCCTCTCTGGAAGCAAACGTTCCATCCAGAAACTGCCTCAGCACCAGCAACTTCGGCACTGCATCCAGAAGCCGCCTCAGCAGCAGCAACTTCGGCATCCCATCCAGAAGCTGCTTCGGCAGCAGCAGCTTCCACATCGTGTCCCGCATTTGTTTCAACAGCAGTCCCAGTGTATGTTTCCATGGCTTCTCCGATGGCTCCGACATATGTTGCCTACTCGTACGCCTCGACGACATCCTCAGCAGTTGCTTCAACATTACCGACAACCAAATTTGATGGTGGATTTTAGTTCAGGGTTAAAATTATAAAAACCAAATTTGATACGCTGACATTCTGCAGAGGATAAAGCTGTTTGATAAGTGATGAGTACCTCTTCACTTTACTAATTCACCTAGAATGGAGCATGTGGCAACAATCCCACTATTCTGTGAATTAAATACAGAAAATTCATCCAGGATGGAGCATGTAACAACAATCCCAAAAAACCCTGTGAATTTTTAGCATTATTTATAATACATGATTAGCCTTGTATTTCCTGTGTTGTTCCTGCAGAACCCTCATTTATTGGTGCGGCATGACGACTGAGTGTTGCTCTTAACAGAGTAACACGAATCTCCAAGTGTCAACAGTGAGGCATGCACGAAATAACCGTACAGGCTACATCTCTCGGTGTGTTATACTAGCCCGATTGAGCATAAGTCTCTCGGTGTGTTATACTAGCCCGATTGAGCATATATCTCTCGGTGTTTTATACTATGCCGATTGAGCATATCTGGGCTGTCCATGTCAGTCTCAGAAACAATCATGACCACGCAAGTTGTCCGCATGATTTAACCATCCTAGACGATCCTCAGCAGGAGCAGGCTACCACCTTAATGACCACCAGCGGGCCCGTTTTTGCCCTGGTCGGTCGAATACATACCACGCCTCCCAAAAAATCACCGAATGCCAGCCTAAAGTAGGATGGTTGGGCTGGTGTGGGCAGCTTGGAAAAGCTTGTACGCGCAAGACTGCCAATGTCGGTCTCAAAACAGATCGCGGCTGTCCAACTTTGCCAGCATGGTTGGACGACATAGATTGTTCCATGACCGGTTGGACAAGCATTGTCCTGCACACCGGCGGGCCCCCTTTCTACTTACCTAACCGATCTTCTCATGACCTATCCAGGGAGGAGCAAACGCTTGCTCAAAGTTCGGCCGGCGTGATGCTTTAAGGGTCACAGGAAAGTCCATTAGTGTCTTAAATTGATCACAACCATCCAACTTCACTGGCATGTTTGGATGGCTTAGATCAAGCCTATCACCGTGGGACAAGTACACACATGCTCACCACCGGATCAATGTGGGTCCCACATGGTCGGCCTCCCCAAATGAGAAGCATAGCTTTCCAAACTATTAGGTTGAAGTCGTGTACACACGACCGATCCAAAACCCTAATTAGGGTTTGCGGCATGTTACATGTGTCGCTAAGTGATCACGAGTGTCCATCTTCGCAAGCATGGATGGAGGGTGTAGATGTAGACTTAAAAGGTCCCGAGCATGTCAACATGATCACCGTGGGCCCATCTACATGCAAGACCAATCGACCAAGGACAATCATGGATGAACGTCTCGAAACGCACGCCCGAAGTAGGCATGTCGCGCGTCTTCCAACTCCTTTGCGGCAACAGATTTCTGTCGCTAACCAATCTCAACCACTAAACTTTTCCGGACAAATTGAGTGGCTTAGATCACATATTCATGGGACAGTGAGGTATAGACGTGTGCACCGGCAAGCCGTCTACACGCATACTCGGTCGGTCATGCCAAAAACGTATCCCATGCTTGGATTCGACCAAGCTGAAGAGTGATGCTCGCGCACCTCTTCAAAACACTAAAACTTCATCAACAGTCGCAGATGAGCGTCATATATCATCTCGTCCGTCCAACTCTACCAGCTTGGTTAGGCAGCCCGGGCTAGGATTTAAATGGCCAATAAGGTGTCGTGGTGATCACCATCCGTCACTCTACCACATCATGTGATCGGCCAAGGGAGGGATTGCCTGCGCAGCCTCTAAACGATCACTTGAAGGTAGCTATGCATGCAGCTGTTTTAAGACGCTTAATCCGCGGCTTACTCCGATAAGCTTTAAAACAGCGATGCTTCATGCATATTCAATATATTCGATGCATTACATGCATAGAATACACACGATATTTCATAAATATCGGTTTCCCAAATAACTTAGTTATTTAACCTTGCACCGTATGCTACTTTCTGTGGGTCCCACGATCCACACAATCGAGACATCAAGCATGTCACAAATTGAGGGATACATACTGGGGTATTGGTCTGGCGGTTTACAACGTGCAGCGTGCAACACGCCATCACAAGAACGTGTCAGGAAGACATGGATGGTTAGTGATGATGGGAGAAGTGGGCAAAGACTGATCGTGTGACACTAACACGACTACACTACTCCATCACTCCACTTCCTCCACTTCCCACGAGAGATGAGGGTTAGGCCCAATGACTTGTATAAATAGGTTTTCCTCCCTATTTCCAAGGGACGAGACAAAAATCAAGTGTTGATACAAAGTATTCAAACACCCAGAGCTGATTGCTTACATTATTGCAAGCCAGTTCGATATTCTGATACAAGTCATAAACAACCAACACCTTCACAATCCCAACACCTTCTTCGCTTCCCTCCCTAAGACCAACCCCATCTCCTTCACTTTGTGACCGAAGCAAGTCTGGAACGGCCATTTCTTGGTTTAGGCCATATTTGTACAGATTGATCTCTCGAATTAGAAAGCACTCCCGTGCAGTGCATTTGTTTAGGGTTTAGATTCGTTTCTCATCAACACACACCCAAATTTACCAAAAACGCAGAAACAGTTTTCACCCATAAACAATTGGCGACCACAGTGGGAGATTAATCTCTCGGTTGTGAAGTCAATTTCTTCAATACCAATTCAATTTTACTGATTTCGAAAATGGTGGATCTTAGGTCTGGATCAGCTACCAATCTTGACGGGACTAGCACTGACAACACTCTCGGTGTTGATATCCCAATCAGTGGTGTCACCGTGCAGCCAGTAAATGCCATCAATGTATCTCGTGGAATTACTTCTTCTACTACCAGTACCAGCGGAGCAGGAGGAGATATTCCATTGGGTGTGACACCTCCTATCACCAGAGCCAGAGCAGCCGCAAACCCTGGCATATCTTCAAGTGTAACGCCTCTAGCAGTCACCAGAGCAACTGCCACACCTCCATCAGGACGAGGAGATGGAGGAGCCAGAGGAGGACAACCCCCTATTACCATGGTGGATTTGATGGAGAGACAAGAAGTTCTCGCTATGGCCCAAACGGACATGGCTACAACTCAGAAATAGGTACTCACTTTTCTTAAGACATTAACTGATCAATTTCCACAAGAGCCGCGACAGCCCCTGGAGCCAACAAGGAACGCATTCAACGCACCCGGAGAAGGTAATTCAGCGGCGCGGGCCTACATGGACCTGATCAAAGAAGCGATAAACGTCATACTCGATCTCCTCATCAAGATGACATCAGATATGAGCGGTCCTGTCATGGAGACTCCTACACTGGGGACTGATCCTTACAACGATCCTCCTCAAGTCAATAGTTTCACTATGAACCAGAGGTCGGTGGATCAGGAAGCGGCTTCAGTGGAAAGTTTATGCGAACTTTTACACCTCTGGAAGAATCAGCGGGCGGAGACGTTTGCTGCAATCAACCAGAGGAAGGTCACAACCGTGCCCTACATGTTACCGCACGCATCAAGGATTTAGAGTTCAAGAGGGCCCTTTCGACACATGAGCGTCTTCGAATGTGATTACTCTCAAGACTCTCAGGACAGCCAAGGTTCGCTCGGGCAAGATCGTACGGAAGCCTACTACAATGAAAGACTTCGAGGGAAACCAAACCAACACGTACGGGTATGTCAACCTGAATTTATCTGTAGGGACCGTCTAGTCAAATATGAAATTCGAAGTCATAGAAAGAGATCCAGACTACCACATGATATTGGGGAAACCGTGGCTTCATGACAGTAGGATTGTCCCTTCGACATATCACCAGTGCCTGAAGACTATGCTGAATAAAGAAGTCGTTCGTATCCCTGCATCGCTGTCTCCCTATGCACCGATATGTGGAGTGGAATTGTTTGAACCAAGAGAATCTCCGTAGGAAGGATCAGACAAAGTTCATTGCATCCCACTCCCCACGTGGGCGTCAATTCAGGAGGAGGACCGACTCGCCTTATTGAGGGCTAAGCCCCACGATGCATCGTTGCTGACAAGGCGTTCTTCTTCATCCGATGAATCCACAACCCACGCTCACGCTAAAAGGGAACGAACTTTTGTGGAAAGCCGTGACCAGAAAAGGAAAACCGTATACTGACGCCGCTGTTAGCAATGAGCAGGAGAGACTGTTACCCAGTCTCCCCGCCCAACGGAATGCTACAACAACAACGATTTAAAGGAAGAGGTGTTGGATGCTCCAACACAGCTGCAAGACGACACCAACTCCACAACTGATGAGCTCGAAATCGTTAACATCGGGAATGAGAAATCTCCTAGGCCTATCTCCACCAGCTCAACCTTGTGTACGGATGAACGCACGAAGCTTGTACAACTTCTCAAAGAATACCTGGACATATTCGCTTGGACATATGAAGAAATGCCTGGTCCAGATGAAAAATTGGTCACCCACCATCTACATGTCATATCTGGAGCCAAGATGATCAAGCAATCTCCGAGGCAATTCAGGCACGAGTCAGAAGAGCAAATCAAGACTGAGATTCAAAAGTTGTTTGCTGCTGGCTTCATTAAGCTCATCCATCATCCGACCTGGTTGGCTAATGTGGTCCCGGTGAAAAGAAAAATAGACATATCAGGTGCTGCGTGGATTTCTGATACTTGAACAAATGCTGCCCCAAAGACGTTTTTCCTCTACCTAACACTGCGTGTTAGTAGACTCCATCAGCAGACACGACATATTCTTCTTCATGGATGGATATAGCGGATACAATCAGATAAGGATGTACGAGCATGACGCAAGTAAGATAGCTTTTCGAACTCCTCTCGGAAATTTTTATTATACTGTAATGTCATTTGGTTTAAAAAATGCCGGTGCAATGTATCAACGCTCTATGACGGCAATCTTCCACTGGAGCCGATACCTCAAGGGAGCAGCCTCAAGAAGATAACGATGTCTGCGCGTCATGTCGAGAAAGATCCGGGCGAATCACTCTATCAGTCGATGGTGCATGTCTATCGTGCTATGTTGGAGAATCTGCGCTTTTGGTCATCCTCTGAACTTCGTGAAGCTGTTGAACGCTCATCTACAACAACATCTGCCCTGCTAGAAAGAACCAGGTTTGCCAGTAACTAAGAGCCTCATGATGTTCGTTACTCAACATACATCTCGCCAACATGCAATACAACCTTCAACCTTCCGTAAGCTCGCTGGAGCAGTAAGAGGAAAGCCACCGAGATACAACATCTTGTGCGTCCAAAATTTCCAACTTCAACTCTAGTACCACATGCACGACTGCCACAATGATGAAACAACGTCCAAGATATTCCTTATCTGGATCGACGGTAACTACATCAATGAGAGACGCTTTTAGAATTTGTCTCCCGTGGAAGAAGTAGTTCCGTTACCAAAGGAGATTGCACCTGGGACTTAAGAGGTACATACAAATACTTCATGTCAAGAGCTTCATCATATTTGCAGAACTTATTAGTTAAGTCATTCGCATGAAGGAACTTCCGTACTCCTCAAAGACACGATCCAAAGATGATAATGGCAAAGGAGTATGACTGGGGACTGTCTCCCTCTTCTCTATTCCATGAGGAAACATCAAGAAAGCCATCGGTTCCAGCTTCTCCCTCTAATAACGAGACGATCTCTAATATTGTATGAAGGGTGCCAAGTTCGTGCAAGTTTCCACCACGCCTCTCCCTGGAAGTCTCTTCTGATCACAGCCGCTGCCAAGAACCCTCGTCGATTGATACCATCCAGAGCTTCACCATATCAACGACCACTACGTACAAAAGACCCATCGGGTATACAATATGGAGCCACGTAGACCACGCTTGGGGACTGAGGCTCAGCATGAAATTATTCGCTGTCAGTCAAGAACTTCTTCAACATAAGAGAGATGGTCAATTAAGAAGCATGTAATTCGCAAGGGGAAACCAAATTGAAGAAGACGTCGTTTCAACTCTCTTTCCAGTAGCCGCCTCCACGTTCGCTGCAGAAGCCTGCTTCTCTCCAGGAGCCGACTCCACGTTCGCTTCAGAAGCTGCTTCAACTCTCTCTCCAGGAGACACCTCCATGTTCGCTTCAGAAGCCTGCTTCTCTCCAGGAGCCGCCTCCATGTTCGCTTCAGAAGCCTGCTTCAACGCTCTCTCCAGGACCTGCTCGCTCCAGAAGCTACTTCAACGCTCTTTGCAGGACCCACATTCACATTTGAGCACACAAGGTTCATTTTTGAGCAAAGCAAGCACGCGGTGGGTTCCACGTTCGATCGAAGCAAGCAGCAAGGCCGGTGTTTGGTCAAGGCAGCAAGGCCAGTGTTTGGTCAAGATAGCAAGGGCGGTGTTTGGTCGAAGTAGCAAGGATGACGCTCGAGCAAGCACATCAACCGTACGAGCAAAGAAGGTGCAGGACAGGGCCGGTGTTTGAAACATATACACGGTGGACCCATGTTTGATTGAAGCATGCACATCTGCCCATGTTCGAAGAAAGCATGCTCGCATCGGGTCCCATGTTCGACCGAAGCAGGCACGAAGTGGACCCACGTTTAACCGAAGAAGGCACAGCAAGCCCACGTTCGATCAAGCAGGCGCATGATGAGTCCCACGGTTGAGCGAAGTAGGCGGTTCCACATGCCTATCAAACAGGTGCAACAGGGTGACATTTGGTCGAAGCATATACATGGTGGGGTCCACATTCGTCCAGGTTTGCATGCACGGTTTTCTATGGGAAGAGGAGCATACAAGTTCTTTTCCCTTCTTGGCTCAAATACCTGAGGGAGGAAACCGGTCCCACTAAGGTCGTGGTCACACCTGGCGTACTCACACGGACGATTGCCAACATGGCCGGCCAGAGTCCCTCCAGGTAAACTTCCTTTGTCTTTTCTTTTTACGTTGTCCCATGAACGGTTGGACAAGCGTTGTCCTGCACACCGGCGGGCCCCGTTTCTACTTACCTAACCGACCTTTTCACGACGTAGCCAGGGATGAGCAAACGCTTGCTCGAAGTTCGGCTGACGTGATGCTTTAAGGGTCACAGGAAAGTCCATTAGTGTCTTAAATTGATCACAACCATCCAACTTCACCGGCATGTTGTTTGGATGACTTAGATTAAGCCTATGACCGTGGGACAAGTACACACATACTCACCACTGGCTCAATGTGGGTGCCACATGGTCGTCCTCCCCAAAGGAGGAGCATAGCTTGCCAAACCGTTAGGTTGAAGTCGTGTAGACACGACCGATCCAAAATCCTAATTAGGGTTTGCGGCATGTTACATGTGTCGCTAATTGATCACGAGCGTCCATCTTCGCAAGCATGGATAGAGGGTGTAGATGTAGACTTAAAAGGTCTCGAGCATGTCAACATGATCACCGTGGGCCCATATACACGCATGACCGATCGACCAAGGCCAATCATGGCTGAACGTATCGAAACGCGTGCCCGAAGTAGGCATGTCGCGCGACTTCCAATTCCTTTGCGGCAACGGGTTTCTACCGCAAACCGATCTCAACCACTCAACTTTGCCGGAAAAATTGAGTGGCTTAGATCACATCTTCATGGGACAGTGAGGTACGAACGTGTACACCGGCAAGACGTCTACATGCATGCCCGGTCGGTCCTTCCAAAAACGTCTCCCATGCTTGGATTCGACCAAGATGAAGAGTGATGCTCGCGCACCTCTTCAAAACCCTAAAACTTAGTCAACGGTCGCAGATAAGCGTCATATATCATCTCGTCCGTCCAACTCTACCAGCTTGGTTAGGCAGCCCGGGCTAGCAGTTAAATGCCCAATAAGGTGTCGTGGTGATCACCATCCGTCACTATACCACATCATGTGATCGGCCAAGGGAGGGCTTGCCTGCACAGCCTCCAAACGATCACTTGAAGGTAGATAGGCATGTAGCTGTTTTAAGACGCTTAATCCGCGACTTACTCCGATAAGCTTTAAAACAGCGATGCTTCATGCATGTTCAATATATTCGATGCATTACATGCATAGAATACACACGATATTTCATAAATATCGGTTTCCCAAATAACTTAGTTATTTAACCTAGCACCGTATGCTACCTTCTGTGGGTCCCACGATCCACACAATCGAGACATGAAGCATGTCACAAACTGGGGGATACATACTGGGGTATTAGTCTGGCGGTTTACAGCGTGCAACGCGCCATCACAAGAACGTGTCAGGAAGACATGGACGGTTAGTGATGATGGGAGAAGTGGGCAAAGACTAATCGTGTGACACTAACACGACTCCACTACTCCATCGCTCCACTTTCTCCACTTCCCACGAGAGATGAGGGTTAGGCTCAATGACTTGTATAAATAGGTTCTCCTCCCTATTTCCAAGGGACGAGACAGAGATCAAGTGTTGATACAACGTATTCAAACACCCAGAGCTGATTGCTTACATTATTGCAAGCCAGTTCGATATTCTGATACAAGTCTCATAAACAACCGACACCTTCACAATCTCAACACCTTCTTAGCCTCCCTCCCTAAGTGATGTAATTTTGTAGTGGTAAGTAAAGTGTTCGTTTCTCGGACTTGTTGAAATTTGATTTTAGACTTAATATAATATGTACAAGGAAAGCTGTCACAGTATCGAGAGATACTGAGATTCAGGATTCCACCAAATTCCATTCATGTGACTCAATTAATAACTCCAATCAATTATAGCTTAAATATTAAAAATATGGACTCTTCTTCTTTGCAAAAAATAGGCTTTTAAAACTTTAGATGTAAATCACAAGCATGGTGTATCAAAAGCTCTTACGTCTAAGCATACACCATCAAACGAAATCACAACTAATTAGTGAAAATCATGAATCAATTAAAATAATTGCAAAAAGTCATAAAGAATTATTAAAATTACCACATGCGTGAAATAGGGTTTCCTCCGTCATCCCAGTGTTGGGGTTTAGCTCCTCATATTAATCATGATCTCAAAATACATGTATAAAGCTCAAAAGTTGATTAAAAGGGAGTAAAACAATTGAACAGAAAAATCGCAACAGAAATAACTGTTGCAAAGGCATTGTTCACTGTTACAAGAAGAACGATATATATGAAGTGCTGTTGAGACTGCATCTGCGACCCCCAAAACTTTGTCGTAAACACTGTTGAAGAACGATTGTCTTCGGACGTCCGTTCTTCGTGGTCTTCAGCAGCAGCAGCAGAAACAGAGTTTGATCGAACTCGGATTTCTTCTTCTCTGGCCCTCCTCAGGTTCCCAAAATCTCGACTCCCTTTCTATATGACCCAACCAATCTATTTATATCAAAAAGGCCGATTAAATCTCTCCAAAATCTTCCAAAATCTCTTCCTTTCTCTTCACGGCAAAGTTGCGGCAATTTCTTGTTTTAGAATTTATACGTGTTTCTGAGCTTTCCTTTTGATCCTAAACTCTTCCTTAGATAGATACAAATCTTTGGGAAGGTTTATAGCACTTTAATCTCTCTAAAATTTTCCAAAAAAGGTCATACACGCGACTTTCCATATTTTGTTGTTGTGATAAAAATCTGTCGATTTAGCCCAGTATAATCGATTTCAACACCCGTATTAGATTCCTAGACCCATAAGGAGTCTATCTTATGAAATTCAGAGGTTTAATCGACCTCAAACTCCTCCAAATCACGATTACCAAAACTGCCAGGAGAGTTTCTATTTTCCCGCCCAAATTCAGAATTTGAACGTGAAGGGGAAAGGTTACCCCTTATCCAGTGGTCTCCCTTATCCGCTTCTGGAGTCCGTATAACACTTGTCCCTTGGGTGCGTTTAGTAATTTTTCTGGGATGTTTTCAACACTTTTCTCGGGGTTCCTCCGGGGTATTTCTGGGATGTCACTGGTACGTCTGCTACGGAGGTTCAAATGCCACGTTTTGAGCCAATTTCGCCGCAAAAGCTTATTTCTCCAAAAACACCTACAAAGAGATAAAATACCAAAATAAATACAAGAATGAGAACTATCAATATATAGAATCGAGACAAATTAGACACAAAAATGTGTCTATCAAATACCCCCAAACTTATTATTTGCTAGTCCTCGAGCAAAACTAAAATAGAAAAAAAAATCTTAACTCACTGTCGCAGGCATCGTAGATTGCATTTAGCGTATGCAATAAGCCTTTAAACCCCTAGCTGTCCCTAGTGGCCGAGTTATAGTCTCGGGAGGGCTTACAAGAGATATACCCACAAAACCTTTACTCGAGACCCTAGCTATCTACGCAGAACCTTGGACGGCACTAAAGAATCTCCTTGGTTGGCATACTTATTGACTACAGGAGGAAGTGCCCTGATGCGAAATTCCAATTGTTGTACACGAGTTTGCACTCAAGCATACTAAAATTCATATATAAGTCACAGAGCTCTACTCATATAGTTGCACTATGGACATCATATTCGGAGTCAAACTAATCACATGGATAGATCAAGAAGATGGATATAGAGAAAAACATAGATGGTTTTGATGTTTACTAGGTGAATGGTGTTTCTCATATCTGTCTGAAGGCCTCCGCCAAAAGGAACCTATCCTAATGGACTGAGATACTAGTCTGACTAATATCAACACACTGGCATATACAAGGGAACCAGTGGTCGATAATCCTAACTCTATGTCAACTCAGCTGGCATATACAAGGGTACCAGTGGTCGACTTTATTGAATTTATTCCGGTTGGTCTGGTGGTCTGGTCTCAATTTTTTATTTTTTTTTATATCTCAATCACTCTAGTTCACCCTAGCATTGGTAACAACTTGAATCGTGAGCCCCACCTAATCACTTAGAGAAACATAGTTTAAAAACAAAACAAAATAAAAATAGAAGTGAAAAGGACTCAACGAGATATGGTGAAACTATCATGTTATTTCTAAAACCTGAGTTCTCTGCTTTTATGAATAGACTCTTTAGATGTTGCCATCTAATCAGATTGGTTCCTCAACTCCTACAACCAACATGCTTCCATCCACTTAGATTAGTTAGTGCCACCCTTAGTAAACATAAATTTCTAGGCTCTGGAGTTTATTTATACTGCAACTAAAAAGTTTCTCCCATACCCCCAAACTTAAATCTAACATTGTCCTCAATGTTCTAAAGATAAAATTAAAAGCATGAACAAGGAGAAAATGTTACCATTTGAAGCAAAAGAGTTAAGGAAAAATATTACCGTGTTGCATGAAATTGGGTTACCTCCCAAGAAGTGGTAAGTTTAAAGTCCTCAGCCAGACATTGGAAGATTTAGTCACCTCATAGAATCATATATTAATAGCCGGAATAATTGTGGGTCATCGAAACCAAATAGAGCTATCACGAGTAAAAGGAATCTGCAACATGCCAAGAAAATCAAATAAAGCACACCTTTGTCTAGTTTCTTGTTTAAGACAACTACATCTATTTGTGGTTCAGGTTCAGGTTCTATAACTTGGTCTAGATAAAATATTTTCATGGGTTGTGTTTCCTCATAAGTTAGATCCGAATGTTCAAGCTTAAGAGTCTGGAAAAACTCAACTAAAAACTTAGTAGCACACAATAATAACCTGAATAATTGAGGATCCTCTAAGTCAATTAGATTTGACTCACACAATCGACCACAATGAAACTGGCGGTCAATCTTAAACAAATGTGTCGACCCTAATCTCCTAAAGTAATTAGGTTTAGTCTGAAAACTTAATCATTGACACATATGAAACTTATACGTTCCCACAATTGGTCGAAAAATATTTGGTGGGAAAACAAAGTCAATCTGGATATCATAGCCTGGGTAAACCACATCAACCAGAGGATGGGTTTCTAACAACTGAACTTCCTTATGGACATCACTAGGTTCAGGAAAACGTGTATGAAGATAATCTTGTAAAATGGTTGAGGCCCATATGTCAAGTCCCAAGTGAGGGACCTTTCTAATAGTTAAATCACATGGAGAATGATAATCACCCCCAAACTTAGAGTTTTCAGTGTCTCTAGAAAGACTAGTCACAACTTCCCTAATTTCAAGGTCATTAGATTCCTGAAAATGGTCAATTGATTCTTCTAAGTATGGTTCATCCTCACTCATCTCTACGAGTTCACTTTCTTTGTCTAAGACTAATGTTTCTAAATCGCTAGACTCTAAAACAACATTCTCAGAAAAACTCGTTCCTCTAAACCATTATTAGCTTCGTAATCAAAAGGAAATACTACATCGTCTAAAACGGGAGTATCTCTAGTCAAATCCTCGTCCTTTTGAATAGGTGAATAGTTATTAAAATTATTTGGATTTGAACTAGAAATAATATTATTATTAAGCTCAATTGGAGTAACAAATTCCTGATCGCTATGCCTACTTATTTCAAATTATTCTTCAACACTATCCTCATCATAATCATCATTATAATAACCTGAAAATGGTTGAACCTCATCTAAACAAGTAGTGTTACCAATTTTATCCTCGTCATCTTGATTATGAAAATTACTATCCTCAGTTTCAAGGGTATTATTGGAAACACTGTATTGGAAATTAAGATTATTTCGAGCAATTATTTCGTTCGTCTCAGCTATCAGCTTGAAGGATTCCTCTATAGAAAGTTCTCTTTCGTCATAAACTAAGTTATTCATCTCAGCTAACTTAAGTGTCGACTCCTCTAATTTCCTGAGGGACTCTTCTAAAGGAGAAATATAAGAATTTTGCTCGTATGACCGGTGCGTGTGTGGATAGTAATTGGGCTCATCAAGGTATGAGCCATAACCTTGAAAAGGCTGATGTTCCCAACCACTATTCACACTATGGTCAAAGTAGTAACGTCCATTTTGAAACTCAGTCGGATATTCGTTGTATTGGCTATTGTAATACCAGTTCGACATTCTATTGCAGGGGTGTGAGTTGTCACACAAAATAAAACCCACTGACAGGGGATTCGTGGGTGGATAGAGTCATACCTCCCGTACCAGACGGGCGATGAACCGTTGAAGTCGACTCAGGCCACCGACTTCGATGTCAGTGTACGAACCCGAGGGGCCGAGACAGTATCGTAACTGTCGTCCTTCCCTGCAAACAGTTTATATTTAATCTTAACCCTTCCGTAGGGTTTTAAAAAAAATAATGTCCAGTCCAAAAATAAAGTCCAAAAAGTGTCCAAAAATAAAAAGAAAAATTACAAAAACTAAAACCCTATTTACAGTTTCTAAAAATAAAACAAAATAACTATATACAAAATATTCTTCTTCACTCCTTTTGGATTCCTCTTTTCTTTCCTTCTTTGGTGATGCTTCCTTTTATAGCACTTTTTCTTTCCTTGTAGCTTCGATCGAAATCTGTAAAGAATCAAAAAATACCAAAGGCGTAAAAGAGAACAAAAATTCTAAAAGAAATAAAATAAATCTAAAACCTGAAACCTAATACAAATCCGCGTCGGCGGCGCCAAAAATTGATGTAATTTTGTAGTGGTAAGTAAAGTGTTTGTTTCTCGGACTTGTTGAAATTCGATTTTAGACTTAATATAATATGTACAAGGAAAGCTGTCACAGTATCGAGAGGTCCTGAGCTTCAGGATTCCACCAAATTCCATTCATGTGACTCAATTAATAACTCCAATCAATTATAGCTCAAATATTAAAGATATGGACTCTTATTCTTTGCCAAAAATAGATTTTTAAAACTTTAGATGTAAATCACAAGCATTGTGTATCAAAAGCTCTTACGTCTAAGCATACACCATCAAACGAAATCACAACTAATTAGTGAAAATCATGAATCAATTAAAATAAGTGCAAAAAATCATAAAGAATTATTAAAATTACCACATGCGTGAAATAGGGTTTCCTCCGTCATCCCAGTGTTGGGGTTTAGCTCCTCATATTAATCATGATCTCAAAATACATGTATAAAGCTCAAAAGTTGATTAAAAGGGAGTAAAACAATTGAACAGAAAAATCGCAACAGAAATAACTGTTGCAAAGGCGTTGTTCACTGTTACAAGAAGAACGATATATATGAAGTGTTGTTGAGACTGCATCTGCGACCCCCAAAACTTTGTCGTAAACACTGTTGAAGTGTTGTTGAGACTGCATCCATAAGGAGTCTATCCTATGAAATTCAGAGGTTTAATCGACCTCAAACTCCTCCAAATCACGATTGACAAAACTGTCAGGAGATTTTCTATTTTCCCGCCCAAATTCAGAATTTGAACGTGAAGGGGAAAGGTTACCCCTTATCCAGTGGTCGCCCCTTATCCGCTTCCGGAGTCCGTATAACACTTGTCCGTTGGGTGCGTTTAGTCATTTTTCTGGGATGTTTTCAACACTTTTCTCGGGGTTTCTCCGGGGTATTTCTGGGATGTCACTGGTACGTCTGCTACGGAGGTTCAAATGCCACGTTTTGAGCTAATTTCGCCGCAAAAGCTTATTTCTCCAAAAACACCTACAAAGAGATAAAATACCAAAATAAATACAAGAATGAGAACTATCAATATATAGAATCGAGACAAATTAGACATAAAAATGTGTCTATCACTAAGATCAACCCCATCTCCTTCACTTTGTGACCGAAGCAAGTCTGGAACGACCATTTCTTGGTTTTGGCCAGAATTGTACAGATTGATCTCTCGAATCAGAAAGCACTCTCCTGCAATGCATTTGTTTAGGGTTTAGATTCGTTTCTCATCCACACACACCCAAATTTACCAAAAACCGCAGAAACAGTTTTCACCCATAAACAGTGGCAGCATACAAAATCCAACCGATTATTGTGATAACTCACAAAAAATTCATAAACCTGACTAATTTGTAAAATTAGGGTTTCGCGCCTCGCGCAGTACACTAGACCCCGTTGGTCGAAAAACTATGCTTAGCCAAAATAAGGCGATTAAATCCGCCACAACGCACTGGAAGTGTGACCACGCCCTAGCTTTCCGGCCCCACTTCCCATCGACCAATCAGGTCGCTTTAAATCCGCCACACTCACACAGAAGTGTAGCCACGCCCATGCCTGGACGACCCTCTTAAATTAACCAATCAGGTTACCTTAAACTCGCCACAATGATGAAAAGAAGGAAACCGCGCTAGATGGCCGAAAAGCCAATTAGTTTCCCAAAAAACGCACACGACAGGCACACATGCCAGATGCACATGCCAAACGCGCCAAATATGGCCACTCTCCCCATGCGACGTGCTACATAAGCCAATTAGGGTTTCGATAAGCCAAACCCTAAGCAAGATTTCCACACCGACGTGCCAAGGTTTCAATGGCTATGGCTACAAAGCCGCGCCGAAGGCATGCACGAGCCATGCCAGCCTTGCCGCATGCCGCTAGCACGAGTTGAAGGCGCCACTGCCAATTGAAGGTAGCCATGATCGACGGCTATCTTTCCTCCTGAGATGCAATCTCAGCCATCCAAGTTCGCCACAAAACTAACAGACTTGTGGAAACTTTTGAGCGACCATGCCGTCAAGCCCTAAATTTGGGCCACGGTTCCAAACCCTAAATTGGCCACGACGCCAAGCCCTAACCTTGGTCGTGCCGCCAAACCTTAACTTTAGTCACATAGCCAAATCTTAAACTTTGGCCATGCTACAACACCACGGCCACTGGCATGCCACCGTGCCGCCGCCACTTGCATGCCACCATGCCGCAACCACTAACATGCCACCGTGCCGCAACCACTGGCATGCCACTTGCATGCCACCATGTCGCATCTCCTGGAATGCCACCTTGCCACAGCTACTGGCATGCCACCATGCACTACTGTTGGCGCCACTTCGACTAGCTAAAACGAGCCTAGCATCACACATGCTATTTACCTACGGCAAGCCTCTCAATTCTAAACTTGCCACATGTAGAAAAGTGCTATATGTTTTCCACGATAACACTCGAGACATCAAAACATGTCACAAACTGGGGGATACTCATCAGGGTATTGGTCTGGCGGTTTACAGCAGGCAGCGTGCAATACGCCCGTTACAGAAAGTGTCATAAAGCGGGGTGGTTAGTAATGGAAAGAAATATTGGTGTACGTATCCTTCATTATGGGAACATAAATTCCAGGCGCTACCCGTTAATCCCTTCTTCCACCACTCAATCGTTTCCACTTCCCACGAGACCAGGGTACGTTTTGTTGCAACTTGCATAAATAGGTCTCACCTATTTTCCACCAAACGACAAGTTTTGGTCAGGAGAACAATACAACATCCAGAAATCATCTGATAGCTTTTCATTCAGCTAGCCAGTTCAACTTTCTGATATAAGTCACGAAACACCCACACTTCCAAAATCAACTATTCTGGTCTCAACACTTTCTTCGCTTCCCTCCCTAAGACCAACCCTTATCCTTCACTTTGTGACCGAAGCAAGCCTGGAACGACCATTTCTTGGTTTAGGCCAGGATTATACAGATTGATCTCTCGAATCAAAAGTACTCCCGTGCAGTACATTGTTTAGGGTTTATACTCGTTTCTCACCTATACACACGAAATTACCGAAATCAGCAGAAACAGTTTTCACCCACAAACAAGTATACAAGACACAATCGAAGCAAAAAAAATTTGATTCACTCGAATCGGTTCATGAACTTTATAGCCACGGTTTGCAAACTTGCGTTCCTTAGTTAATATAAGTATAAGTTCAAGAATATTCGTTTTTAGATATAACCAACCTAAGTACACGGACTTGGTACGCGGACTTAAGTACCCGGTATAATCTTGTAACAAGTTTACAAACTTCAGCATATTTTCTCGGGAAGAGAACCTCCGACAGTACACGGACTGGGTTCGCCTCTTGTTTCGGTTTTCCTGAGCAGCAAAGTAAGCATACTTTGGTTCAAGGAATAAGGACTTATACATGTATGCGTTTCCACGCAATGCTTATAACCAACAATGGTTATATAATCTAAACTCTCATTTCAATCATTGAAACATTCTTAGAGGACGTTATATAGTTGTTATTCACAAACCATTTTTCGTCAAAGCCATTTTCAAGTAATTGAAACATAACATGACTTTCGTCACTAGGTAAATATGAACTTGGCCAAAGCGAAAGCTTACCAACACATATTTCGAGAAATAGATAAGCGAGATAAACTCGTCTCGAAATAGCAAATGTGTATAATCAAAGTTTATATAGCAAAACGACTTTTGTCTCAAGATAGGAGATAAAGTAGATAGACTTTTGAGTGATAGATAAGTTCAAGTCTCCACATACCTTTTAGTCGATGAAGTTCCACCAGTTACTTGAGTAGTTCTTCGTCTTGTATGATGATCGTCATGGAGTTCTTGAGCTCAACTACACTTTTTATCCTAGTCCGAGACTTAGCTATAGTAGACTAAAAATCAAGAATTATAGTTTTGATCACTAACATTGACAAACATGCTTGAGATAGCAATACATGCGAGTTCGACCAAGCAGTGATCTAACAGCTAGTCAAGGTGGATAACTATCCAGTAAGAGAGCTTGTTTTCACCTATCATAACCTTCCTTCTAGATTCTGCTCCCATTGCTTTCGCTTCGGGCATAAGATCAATCAATGTGTCATCCTACAAAACAGACCTTTGGAAGATATTTATGATATCTATATGCCATCACCGGTTCCTAGGGATGAAATATTTTGGCTAGACAACACACCTATCCAAATCTGGAACCCTAAAGACAACACAGATGCTCATGGCAATATGGAATCAGTAGAGCAGTGCTTAGCTATTCCAGGAAATAGGGAAACATTGTATGAATTATTTAGATAAGAACATCCTATTGTCGCGCAACCTAGTCTTATTCCTCCTGTTGTTGATCATCCTTATGAGGTGCTGGGATCGGTCATTTATGATGAGGATATGCCGTTAGCCTCCAGCTCCATCCTAGGAAAAAGAATGTTCCCATTTAACCTACCTGAAAATTTTATCCCTTTGCACGATTCGAGTACTGTATCTTTCCGTTCGGCTAACTCGGAGACTTACCGAGTTATCAACTCTATGGAACCGATTGAAGCTAACCCGGAACCATATAGTGAGCGAGTTCGGGTCCCAGTTTCTACGAATAGCCTTATCTTAGCAACAGAAGTTCATTTGGTTAACATAAGATTGTATTTCTCCTCCATTTGAAGATGCTCGGGAAAATTTGGCCTCTCCAGTTTCTTCTGAATCAATCTCTTCGACCTTTTTTGCATCTCATGATAGCATTAATCATCCTAGCCTGCATCCCCTACATGCATCATATGCATCTCCCAAAACTCATCCTAAATCTGCATTTAAGCTCTCAGTTCCGGATTTCCCCTTTTCTTCCTCTTCTGAAGGTCTCCGTGTCTTGGCTTCGAATACGGATAATTTACTTTAAATTGATCAATACGGATCAAACCTAAAGGAGCAGACACAGGCAACAAATGGCTATTTACCAGTTCCTTTCATATTGGATTTCCCATCTGAGCAAAAGGTTGAAATTCAGGTAACCCTAATTTCTATCTTTATTCTACTTAAAATTCTGTGTACTTGCTGCTTAATTTAGATTGCTTAGACCTCATTGCATATCTCCTAGACTCTCATCTAAGTTAGAATTTTATTTCCCAATTTTAGCTTGATATCTTCTGTGCCTTGGTAGTAACAATGAAAATTATAGCATGGAATGCACAGGGATGTGGTAACCCTTTCACTCAAAACCATCTAAATCAATTGATTAATGTGGATAAACCTGAAATTTTATTTATTTCTGAAACAAAATCTCAAAAACGATTAGTTAAAGACCTTCTCAAAGATTATCCTAATACTCATATAGTAGACCCTATAGGATTAGCAGGAGGCCTAGATATAGCATGGGTAGATGGATTCTCTTATGAAATAGTACACTGGATTATTAACATGATCAATATCCCTGTTCAAAATAATTCTGAATCTCAGAATTGGTTACTAACTTGCTTTTATGGTAGTCCTTACCCTGCTAATAGAAATTTAGCTTGGGATTTTCTTACTGATATCTCTGAACAAGTAGACAAACAATCAATGCCATGGATTCTCTTAGGAAACCTTAATATGATTTTCTGTCAAGAGGACAAAATTGGGGGATTACCCTTTAAAAAATCTGATTGTGAATATTATCACAATATCTTTAGTAAAGAAGGTCTTTTAGATTTAGGATTTAAAGGTTATGAATATACTTGGAATAATCATAGAGATGATGTAGCTAACATTCAAGAGAGATTAGATAGAGCAGTAGCTAATGTAGAATGGAGCTCTCAATTCCCTAATGCTGAGCTCACACACTTAGTGGAAGCTGGTTCTGATCACTGTCCTATAGATTTAAACTTATATACTAATTTCATCAAACTAGAATATACATTCAAATTCTATGACACATAGAAAAAGGAAAGCTCTTGTGTTCAAACTATTAAAGAATCTTGGAATCATGTCATTAGAGATAATCCTACTAACTCCTTGAATTTGAACCTTCAATATCTAAAAACCAACCTAGACTTTTGGAAGAAAAACTTTTTTGGTCTCCATTCTAAACAAATCAAAAGTATTTTATTCCAAATATATAACTTGAATAACTCCAGCCATGTTTACAAAAAAGAAGATAAGATAAAGGAAAAACTTTCTCAATTAGAAAAGCTCTATGATATCCAGGAAGCAATAGCAAAACAACAATCTAAGGATAATTTGGTCCATTTAGGGGGGACAAAATACTAAATTCTTTCATAATAAAACCATGAAAAGAAGGAAGTGGAATAATATAGAATGCCTGAAAAGGAGTAATAATGAAATTACCTTCAAAAGATCTGAAATTCAAGAAACACTTACAAACGATTTTTTAAATCTCTTCTCATCTCCTTCTCCTTCTCCCTCTCTTAATCCTCTTTTATTTCAGAATATTCATCCTTGCATTTCTTTAGAAGAGATTGCTTCCCTCAACTCTGTTCCTTCAGCTGAGGAAATTTGGTTAATTTTTAAAAAACTAAAACCAAACAAATCGCTAGGACCGGATGGTTTCCCAACTAGTTTTTTCAAACTCAACTGGGAAACAGTAGAAGAACAAGTGGTCTCTGCTATTCAACAATTCTTTGAATCAGGGTGCTTCACCCTGAATTCAATAAAACTTTTCTTTTCCTTATCCCCAAAAGTAGACATCCCAAATACCCTAGTGGTTTTATACCAATAGGAATTTGCAATACCATGTATAAGATTATAGATAAAATTCTAGCTAATAGGATGAAACCATTTCTAAACACTATAATCTCCCCTTTCCAGGCTGCATTTCTTTCTAAAAGGCAAATCTCTGACAATATTGTTATTGCTCAAGAGCTAATTCACTCTTTTAAGAAAAAGAAAGTGAAACATGCTGGAATGTGAATCAAAATTGACATGTCTAAGACTTTTGATAGAGTAGATTGGGACTTTTTGATCACTGCAATGAAGGCATTTGGTTTTGACAACAATTTTTGCAACCTTATTTTCCAATGCATATCAACTACATCCATTGTTGTTTTGCTCAATGGCTGCCCTGGGGGGTTATTTCAATCCTTCTAGGGGTCTTAGGCAAGGGGATCCTCTTTCCCCATACCTGTTCATAATTTGCATGGAAATCTTCTCTAGATTACTCTTATCTAGTGAAGAAGAGAAGTTAATAAATGGTATTAAAATAACCCCTAAGAATAGTCATATTTCACACCTTTTCTTTGTTGACGACTGCCTCCTTTTCATTAGAGTTGATCTTAAAGAATGTCATAATATTCTAGCTCTGATTGACTCTTTTGGTAAAGCTTCAGGACAATTAATAAATTTTGATAAATCAGGGGTCTTCTTTATCAAAAAAGTTCAACCCAAACATCAGAGAATGATTAGTAAATTACTGAAGAAAAAAAAATAGACCTAAAAGACTCGTACTTAGGAACCCCACTCTTTATTAATAAAGCAAAGATAAAACTTTTTGAAGGAATAGTTGAAAAGATGGAACACAAAGTACAAGGTTGGATAGGAAAAATCCTAACTCAGGCTAGTAAAATGGTACTTAATAAGGCAACATTGGCTAGTATGGCAAGCTATCAAATGAGTTGCTTCATTTTACCAAAGAAAATCAAAAAAAAAAAAAAGATGCCTTGCAAAGAGATTTCTGGTGGGGCAAGGAAACTAATTACAAAGGATATTACCCAAAATCTTATTCTTCTCTATGTAAACCTATAAATAAGGGTGGGTTAGGATTCAGAAATGCTCATAAATTAACTTAGATATGATAACCAAATTAGCTTTGAGGCTGCTAACTGAGCCTGAAGCCCTTTGGGCGTCACAACTAAAGCCTAGATACTTCAGAAAATCCTCTGCTTTTAAAGAAAAAATTCCATCAGCTAGTTCATGGATTTGGAGATGTATAAGTAAGGGTATCCAACTTGTTGAACAAAACAGTATTTGGGAAATAGGAGATGACAACAACATTAACATTTCGGATGATAGATGGGTGCCCAAATTGGAAGAAAAACCTTAGTACTTTTAGAGCAACTACTAACTCTCACTTAACACTTGTGAAGGATCTTATTGATCCAATCACTAAGAAGTGGAACTCCCCTTTAATTTTTGAATGTTTCCAGAACATATTGCAAGGAAATTCCGTAACATTAGAATAGCCATAGATAAACCAGATACACTCAGATGGCTTCTTAATAACTCAGGCATTTTCACTGTTAAGTCTATGTATAACAAACTTAATGAAAGAACAATAAACCACTACAACTTAGGACAGCCAGACTCCTTCTGTAAAAATTTATGGAATCTAACAGCTAGATCATTGTGTCTCAAAGAATTAAAATCTTTGCTTGGAAGTGTTTACAAAATGTTATTTCTACGAATCTTTAATTATCTAAATTTATGAAGGATATTGATGTGTGTCGTAACCACAACAAATTAATCAAGATATTTCCCACTAATTAACTGGTAATATAGCGGTAGTAAGATATCGTTCCCACCGAGAGCTGTGTAATTGATAGGTTATTTATATTAGTAAAACAAAGGAAAACACAAAGGGGTTTTGGTTTAAAGTAAATAAAAAGAATAAAACGAGAATAAGATGAAAGAGATGATCAAGGAATCCTTCATCGTTACCAAGCGTTAATCGGTCAGTATACTTATCTGTCTTCCGTCAGAATCATTCATCACAACCGTAGAATAACAGATAGATCATTGTTATCCCCAAAACTCCTTCTATCACTGGATACGGAAGTTCTCGACTACCATATTATATTCAACGAACCACCAAGTAGTAGATCACTCAAAGTGTAATCCAATCGAACGCTTTAAGCTTTGTGAATTTAGGTTGATCCCAGTAGTTGAACTCTTAGATCAAGGTCCACTTGCCGATGTTGTCTTCACTCGCAATTTCTCCACGGAATCACTCCGCAAGGTCTCACGATTTCTACTTGTGTAGAGAGTCAATCAATGATTACTTATCTCACAACTTCTACTAGCAATAGAATGATCAATAGACTAATCTAGTTGCGCACCCAAACCAATCTAAGAATCAATCATAAACCCTAGATATAGAAAAAACAATCAATGATAATTAAAACTTCAAAAAAACTTGTATTAACAAATCAGACTTCATGTCTAGAACATTGAATTCATCCTTAATCAACAAAGGTTTAGCAACTCATTATTACACAATTACTCGGTTTCCCCCAACGGGGTAAACCCTAAAATATTTATGAAGAACAAGAGTATAATATGAGATATGATGTGTAGAGATGTGTAGAGATCCCCTCTAATTGTTGTGGAAGTCCTCTTATATATTTTTCATGAGACCTAGGTATTAGAATCCATCCGGGACCGTGTTTCCTTGATTTGGAAGTCAAAATACGTCAAAAGGGACCTCATAGGTTTGTATCAGTCGGCATTGTCGAATACCCCAAAGCAATGCCGAAAGTTGAGGTCGAAAATACACCTTTTTTCCCGAAATATGGCCACTTTCAGTATTGCTTTAGCAATGCCGAAAGTGGTGCTGTAGATTGTAGTTTTACGTCTCGACTGTTTTGGTCGTAACTTCTTCATCCGAGCCCGGAATGACCTCATTCTTTAGCCATTCTCTTCATAATTGAATTCTCTTGAAGATGGTGATAATAAATCCTTAATTTGTATGAGTTGAACTTGGTCTTTTATTCCTTCTTATGATCTTGAGCATTCTTTGGTCATTTTCATCGCACTTCTTCCACTTCTTTCGGCTTTAGAAACTTGGATCTTTGGAGAACTTCACTTTATAGCTATTTTGCATCTCTTCTCACTCTTCTTAAGATGATTCACCTGATAAACAGCATAAAATAGAAAATAATCATAATCATAATAAGTATGGAATTAACATTCTAAACATGTAAATTAAGCATTTATCAAATTCCCCCACACTTAGATTTTGCTAGTCCTCGAGCAAACTACCTAAAGTAAAAAAAAACTCCATGTAATCGAGGATACGGTTACACTTGGCGCGTATAACAAGCCTTTAAACCCCTAGGTGTCCCTAGTGGGCGAGTTATAGTCTCGTGAGGGCTTACGAGAGGTATACCCACGAAACCTTCTCCAACTTCAAAGCGTTCCAGCGTCCCAAACATCCAAAGAGCTATGAGGACATAGAGTTTATTCATGCTAGTAATAAGAAGTTAGAAATACCAAAGAACATATTCTCATTCTCAAATGTTGCGTGAGAAATAACCACACCATAATGAGAGAATGCGTGTTTGAGAGCGATCAATACGCATTTCGCCTCGACTTATGCCTTACTTAAAAGGATTTTATGATAATTGCACTCGAAAAGACGGCTTTTTTATGGGTTTCACATGTGTGTAGGTAGTAATGAAGAGAGAATCCTACACACGTTGAATGGTGGAAAGAAGACCTTCCGAATTATTTCTGGAGACCCCACAATATCGTGGGATATAAAAGGATTTTTCTGATAATCTCTAGGAAAGGAAATCAACCATTATTATTAAAAATAGAGGATGGGAGTACTTACCACATTCAAATATGATTGCAATGATGATAAAACCACTCTCATAGCATCCAATAGAAACGTCTTCCTTCGGCTAGTCTTCTTCATCTTCTTGGTCTTCGTCTTCGGTCTTCAATGGTTGATGATAAACTCTTGAACTTCATAAAACTTTGACAATTGTAACTCTTTTCTCCTCAATTTCCTTGTTGCTTGAAACTTCCTTATAGATTTTTCTTCCCTATGGCCTTATTGAACAAATAACAACCTAAATGCAAATCTCTCTCTTTTTTTTTTTGCTTTTTTTTTTTGCTAATATATATATATTTTTTCTTTTTCTTTTTTTTTGTATATTTTTTAAAAAGAGATTGCAACTAAAATAATAAAAATAAAATATTAACATGGTCATGAAAGAAGTACTTTACCACTTGAATCTTCACAACTTGTATCATCTTCGTATCATAAACTTCAATTACTCTCATCTTTTGATTTTCTTCGCCCATGTACTTAAATCTTCAATTTTGATATATAATTCCGCTCCTTATATTATAAGTCTTCAACGTGTATATAAAAAACTACTCATTGTATGTTGCTTTACTTGGATATAAATTTTTTGCTTTTCCTTGAATTGTTGCTTGTAAACCTCAAACGTGTTCAACTTTCCTTGTAGATTTTGATGTCGCTCCCTTGTTGATGATGATGGTGTTTCTATGGATCTGTTGTTGGCAAGAGAGAGAATGGTGCTAACTGCAAATCAAACTACAAGCAAGTGGTTTTCATCTATAGAAGACACCCTCATGATTGAAAAAATTAGCACTCAAGAGATCAAAGAGTAGTGCTTCTATTGGTGGGAGGTTGGGTAGCTCACCATTCTACCCGGAATTAACGTACGGTGACACACACTCAAAAGAAAGCTCTTTAGTCGGCTACAAAGAAATCTGGTCTGGTGCCTCAGTAGATATGAAAATAGGTAGTCCCCACTAATGATTGATCATCAACTCTAATAATGCATTTCTCTCTGCTCCTAATTTGCATCACCGGCATGATTAAATCAATTATTCAACACTCTAACAAGCAAGAAATTCAACGTAGTTCCCTAACACTTCCAAGTTCAGTTATGTCGGTCAGAATTCTCTATGTAAACATACCTAGAAGTATGCGAGTGACTCTAAAATCTCTACAAGTTGGAGGTTTTTTATGCAAAATTTTTGAAAAAAAATGACTCAAAAAGGCTAAAAACTCTATATGCAAAATATCCAAACACTCCCCACACTTAAACTTTACATTGTCCTCAATGTAATTGACTCGTCCTAAGTAAAATCAAGGTGGGAAATCCTAATATGATATGCAAAAGAAGAAAAATAAATACAAAAAAATAGAAATACAAAACCTATGGGTTGCCTCCCATTAAGCGCTTAGTTTAAGGTCCTCAACCTGACTTTCTCGTTATCGGCCATACACCAACAATCTGAAAATCTGGTAGTCTGCCCAGAAAACAATCTGCAATTCTAGTAACAACTTCACAAAAATATTAGCACTAGATATAAATATGGAAGCTATCACTTTATTGAAGTTTCCCCCACACTTAGTCCTTTCTACACTTGAAAGTTGATAAAGAACATAGAATTTGGGAACTTCAAAAGGTTCTTCAGCTTGGTGAACCTGCACAATATTAGAATCAAACACATCAAGTGGTGTATACTTAGAAGCAAAATAATATGTTAAAACTTTGGAAGCACACAACTCCAATCCTAAGTGAGGTATTTTCCTAAAAGATGGATTAACAACTCTTTGAGAATCTACTTTAACTGGATCGAAAGGATCAATAGATATAGAATTATGTAAAAGATTAGACAAACCTTGTTCGCGATCCTCATCTTTTATCTCTAGTGAATTATTTACCTCAATTATATCGTGGTCCTCTATCGAACTCTTAATTTCTGCTTCAATTAAAATCTAGCATCATTATATTCCTTGTTAAGATCAACTGGGTCTTCCACAACTTCAATCAATTTGGTTTCATTCTCAATCTCAATATCTTCAACAATCTCATCATCACAATCAAAATCCTCTTCAAAATCGTCAATAGCGAAACGACGTTCGAATTCCATATCTATGGCCTGGTTAATTTCATCAAGAATCTTTTGTGATGCACCGGCTTCCTCCAGTTGGTTGTATCGTGCATATAGTTTTATGACGTTGACACGCTTTCCACCGTTATGCATAATCTCCTCTTTTGGAAAGAGTGAAGGAAAAACACGATGAAGAGGAGTAGGTTTTGATTCAGTATCACAACTTTTTAGTTCCAAACTCTCTGTCATCTGCACATTACTAGAAAACAATTGATCAGAAGCATAACTATCCGCCCATACCTTTGATTGCTCACTTACATACCCGTCATAAGGTTGTTGATATGTATGAGAGTATCCATAAGACTCCGTAGGGTATGGTTGGTAGTTGTTATATGAATGAGATTGAAAACAATATTGCTTACCACTATAATATGATGATTGTTCTTATGCTCCGCACATGTTATTTCCGTAAGGAAACATGACGACTCACAAGAAGTAGAAAATCAAAACAAAAAATAAAAACAAGCTAAAATAAATAACAAATCAATTAGCAACTGCTCCCGGCAGCGGCACCAGAATTTGATGTGTGTCGTAACCACAACAAATTAATCAAGATATCTCCCACTAATTAACTGGTAATATAGCGGTAGTAAGAGATCGTTCCCACAGAGAGCTGTGTAATTGATAGGTTATTTATATTAGCAAAACAAAGGAAAACACAAAGGGGTTTTGGTTTAAAGTAAATAAAAAGAATAAAACGAGAATAAAATGAAAGAGATGATCAAGGAATCCTTCGCCGTTACCAAGCGTTAATCGGATCAGTATACGTATCTATCTTCCGTCAGAATCATTCATAACCAACCGTAGAATAACAGCTAGATCAGTGTTATCCCCAAAACTCCTTCTATCACTGGATACGGAAGTACTCGATTACCAGATTCTATTCAACGAACCACCAAGTAGTAGATCACTCAAGGTGTAATCCAATCGAATGCTTTGAGCTTTGTGAATTTAGGTTGATCCCAGTAGTTGAACTCTTAGATCAAGGTCCACTTGTTGATGTTGTCTTCACTCGCAATTGCTCCAAGGAATCCCTCCGCAAGGTCTCACAATTTCTACTTGTATAGAGAGTCAATCAACGACTACTTATCTCATTACTTCTGCTAGCAATAGAATGATCAATAGACTAATCTAGTTGCGCACCCAAACCAATCTAAGAATCAATCATAAACCCTAGATATAGAAAAGACAATCGATGATAATTAAAAATTCAAACAAACTTGTATTAAAAACACAGACTTCACGTCTAGAACATTGAATTCATCCTTAATCAACAAAGGTTTAGCAACTCATTATTACACAATTACTCGGTTTCCCCGAAAGGGGTAAACCCTAGAATATTTTATGAAGAACAAGAGTATAATATGAGATATGATATGTATAGATGTGTAGAGATCCCCTCTAATTGTTGTGGAAGTCCTCTTATATAGTTTTCATGAGATTTAGGTATTAGAATCCATCCGGGACCGTGTTTCCTTGATTTGGAAGTCAAAATACGTCAAAAGGGACCCCATAGGTTTGTCTCAGTCGGCACTATTCGAATACCCCAAAGCAATGCCGAAAGTTGAGGTCGAAAATACACCTTTTCTTCCCGAAATATGGCCACTTTCGGTATTGCTTTAGCAATGCCAAAAGTGGTGTTGTAGATTGTCGTTTTATGTCTCGACTGTTTTGGTCGTAACTTCTTCGTCTGAACTCGGAATGACCTCATTCTTTCGCCGTTCTCTTCATAATTGAATTATCTTCAAGATGGTGATAAGAAATACTTAATTTGGATGAGTTGAACATGGTATTTTAGTCCTTCTTATGATCTTGAGCATTTTTTGCTCATTTTCATCGCACTTCTTCCAATTCTTTCGGCTTTAGACACTTGGATCTTTGGAGAACTTCACTTTATAGCTCTTTTGCATCTCTTTTCACTCTTATTAAGATGATTCACCTGATAAAACACATAAACTAGAAAATAATCATAATAACAAGTACTATGCAAGAATTATAGGTAAAACAAGTATGGAATTGACATTCTAAACATGTAAATTAAGCACTTATCAGATATTCATCCTCACTGTTATTTTGGGTGTCAATATTATGAATCCATAGAATATTTTTTGCTGTTTTATCCCTTTGCCAAGTCTGTTTGGGCAGCTGAGCCATTCCCAGTCGATCTGAACTTTGACAGATCTATTACTTTCTTGGATATTTGTAAGGAATGGTTAGGAAAGAAAGACTCAACTATACCCATAGAAATAATCTTGACAAAAGCCTGGTTCATTTGGAAGGAAAGATGCAACAGAGTCTTTGAAAAACAACAACAAACAAGTTCTCAATTATATTTAGAAATACAAAGATTTTTAGATTTTTGGTATAAGGATAATATTTCTTTTAGACAGATCACAACAGATAAAATTGAGATTCCTAAATGGATTCCTCCTAGGAAAACATAAAAGAAACTCAATATAGAAGCTGCTTGGATTTCTATGTATATATGCCTGCAGGTTTTTCTTTAATCCTTAGGAATGATGCAGGAAAGTTTAAACAAGGAAGAGCAGGATCATTCACAGCTTCCACCTCAGAAGAAGCGGAAGCTTTAGGACTGTTGCAGGGAGCTAAATGGGCGACAGAAATGGGATTGACAAACTTCAGTATGGAAGGAGATTGCAAGAACCTTTTTGACTACTTAAATGGGAAACCTTCTCAGATTTCCTGGCAGAATCAAGCAATTATGGATGAAGTAAAAAGAGAATTTAATCGTTGCCAAATTTTATTTTATTTTTACATTCCTAGATTAGCTAACAATGTGGCAGATACTCTCGCAAAAGAGGAAAAAACCTTCTTTAATCTTGTTGATTGGAACAGTACTCCACATACTTGTATTTTGCAAAGTTTAGAAGTAGATAAATCTAATGCAAGGGATGGAAATCCTAATCCAGCATTAGAAGGCTCTACTATTAATGATGTAAGGGTTCCTAACTCTCTAAGTTAGTCTTTTGAATGCATTTGAACTTACAAAAAAAAAATGCAGGAGTCTGTACTATATGTTACATCAACGGCGTACCAAGTGTTCAAATACTGAATGCATGCGCACCAAGTATTCAAATTTTAGGAGCTGAAGGATATTTTGTAAACCGGTGTCATAATAGAAAATCAAACTTAACAAACACTCTGCTTGATTAGTAAATCCCTCTCTTTCGTTTCGTCTCTATGTAATCTATATCCGATCTATCAATTTCATTTTTTTCGTTGTTTGTTTTTGTTTTTATTTCATCTACCCTCTAGTAAAGAGTTCAAAACATAAAACAAAAGGCTTCTCTTAAGTATAGCCCATGCTTTTATTAACCATAACATATTTGATTTTGGTAAGTACAGTTTGACTATAATTTTTAGTTTGACATTTCTCTATTATTATTCATATCCCCTAAACCAGGTTTTCTGTTCACTGATATGGTAAATCCGTAATTCAATGATCAGATTTGTTGTTATTGTTGATGCACCTAGTTATTGGTAGACCATAAAGTGAAACCCACTTTTTTTTTTGGGTCGGTTAAGAGGAAAAAATTCATTGAAAAAGAGGTACTTAAAGGGGGTACCTCAACCCAATAAATATAATCGACACAAAAAAGGAGACCAAGTTTGGAATCGATCACCCAAAGAAAGTTACAAAGAGCCAAGAGAGAATACGAAGAAACAAACAAACACTAAACGACTCACATCCACCTCAAAGTGGCCGATAGAAATACGAGTCCCATAAAGCTTACCATGTTAGCCGTAAACTCAACATTCTAGTGTTTTCCTCCGCCCAAAAATACACTTGTATCTTAATATCTCGAATTAAACTTTCCAAATTTCTCTTTTTGTGGTTGAATATTCTAGAGTTCATTTCTTTCCAAATGCACCACCATATTGCAACCGGTAAGTTGTTCCATATACGGTCAAGTATTTCATCACTCCAATCATAACTCCAAGCTTTTATAGTTGTGGAAAGATTAATATCGTAATTCCAATTGAAGTTGCATCCTTCTACAAAATAATCCCAAATTCTTTTTGTTTGCCGACAGCTATAGAATAAATAGGGACTTATTTCATCTTCTTCTTCACAAAACCGGCACACCCTATCCACATCCAAACCCCTTCTAAAAATATTTTTCGTCGTCATCAACCTTTCAATATACAAAAACCATAGAAAAAAGTTTACTTTGTACGGATAATGTCAACTCCAAATAATTTCATTTGGGAAGTTACTATCGCCTTGGTCACAAAGAGAATCAAACCCACACTTAACCGTATAAGCATCAACCATATTCTTTCTATCCACCATCCACAATCTACAGTCTACGACCCCTTCTTGAATATTCACCACCTCTAGTAATGAGTTTATGGAAGCAATCTCCCTCATTATGGCTTGAGAATATCTACTTCGAGACATGAACTTCCACTTGATGCCGTTACTCGAAATCTCATATAAACTAGCCACCACCTTCCCTTTTGTTCTTGAAGCTTCAAATGTCAAAGGAAAACTATTGCATGAGACGGCATCTCCAATCCAAAAATCTTCCCAAAATTTAATTTCATTTCCCGCACCGATCTTAAATTTCACATGTTTGTTAAAATCCTCGAGCTCCTTATAAATATTGTGCCACAAACTACATCCCTTTGGCCCTTTTGGTTGAAGAGTTTCCCAACCGGTGTATGATTCTCCAAATTTTTTCACAATTTTCTTTCTCCAAAAAGCATTCTTTTCCGTTCCAAATTTCCACCACCACTTTTTGAGAAGCATCGAGTTCATGTATTTAGATTTCCGGATTCCAAGACCACCACCTTCTCTACATTTTACGATTATAGACTACCCAACATTATGAATTATTCTCTTGTTAGAATCATCATCTCAAATAAAATTTCTTATTATCTTATCAATCTTATTTGTAATGGAGC
This sequence comes from Papaver somniferum, assembly GCF_003573695.1. Lineage (NCBI taxonomy): Eukaryota > Viridiplantae > Streptophyta > Magnoliopsida > Ranunculales > Papaveraceae > Papaver > Papaver somniferum. Next base: position 146,167,814 of record NC_039358.1, on the reverse strand, counting down.
ATGGCGCAAGAAAGATGGATAATTAATAAATGGGCAAACTAGCCATAACACTTTTGACTAGAGTCAACTTACCTCCTCTTGAAACCCACTGTTGCACCTTGACGTTAGAAGCTTGCCAGCGGTTCCATGGAAAACCAAACAAAGCTTTTCGACACTTAATGTACAACACCTGTGTTACTGTACTTTCATTAATGTTTAAGATTCGTTTGGATTGTTTCCCATATTCATCCACTAACATACTCTTAAACTTATCAGATACCTCATAGTATAGTTCGTAGATGTATCTTGGATTTTTTAAGTTAATCATCCCATGATGATGATCGATGACGGCTTCAGTAACTTCTTATATGAACATCCTTTCATGGGAAGAAATTTTCATGTCATGGTTTATCTTTGCGTGTTGTTGATGTCTCGTTAATGAAAATCTCACAGAGTCACAGGGATTTAGTGGAGTGATTCTTTCATTTTAAAAAATTTGAAATATAAAATCTAGGGTTCGTGGGTGGAGGAACAAGAAGAGGGAAAAAAATACGATATATATATTTCTAAAATTAGTTAGATCTCCAAACTTAACTCGCCTCCTAGTTCTGAATCACTGCTAACTCAATAGATATATTGTGGGTTATGATTTGGGCTATGATTAATAAATCGAAAATAAATTATAGGCTATCAATAATATAGGTTATGGTTAATAAAATCATGGCTATATTTAAGAGAAGCCAAACAAAATTGCTTAGCTTGGGGTCAGTGATGGGATTAATATTCAGGGGTTTTAAGATGGAAGATGCTGGGATTTTTAAGATTTAAGGTTGGAGTTGAAGCTCATGATTCGGACATCAGAAGAGTTTTTGTGTTTTTGATATTCAACTAAAGTTCAGGGAAATATCAATTTAATGGTATTACAGCTAATTCAATAATTAGAGAGAACCCAATCTAACGAGATTTACAATTATGAAGTGAGTAAAGCTAATTTAAAAGGGATTTTGATGGAATTTCTCTTTCAATTTGTGAAATTCCAATTTTCTATGCATTTTTCTTGGGTATTTTAATGTGGGTCGAATATGGGTCATCAGGGTCGGGTCCAGTGAAGTCCGCATTGAATAGTTCATCTTCTTTACCCGTTTCTCTGCTACTGAAATTGGTTTGATCGATTTAGTGGATTATTAAATGAACTTTGAACATGTAATTTGTTCATTCGAATGTCTTTTATTGAAATGCATTATCAATTTTACCAGTCGTCTCGATTTGATTCCGAAATCCCAAAAATTAACTTTTTTTCTTCTTCTGTTTTTTTGTACAGAAAGTGTGACGGACAGGAAAACATTTTTTCATCCCTTAAGGACTCCTCACTTCGGTCGTCCTCCGATTAATCAAAAACCTAAAATTAATTTATTAGACAGGCTAGTTTTGAAATTCTGCACAGAAACCCCCGCAATATAACAAAGGAAGTTTTCGGAAACCCTAGATTTCTCCCAAAAAGATGAAGATTGAATGCAAAATCAAACCAAATAACCAAAATCAAACCACCAAATTTATGATGCAACTTAAAAACGAAATAATGGTTGTACCCTTTCTCAAAATCAAGCAAAATAACAAAGAAAAACCCAAAATTAAGTAGAAATCGAAAGCCTAGTTTTATGATTACCTTCTTCGATCGAGAGAAGGGAGCTGAAACCCTAGTTTTCTTCTATTTAGGTTGGGTGAAGAGTAGAAGGAAGAGGGTTCAGTTCTTCTATAAGAGAAAGAGAAAAAAGAGAACATGAGATCGTGTTGTTTTTAGGTTAAGGAATCGGCAGTTACAAGATGTTGGGATAGGAGGAGTTTTGATTTTCACGATGATTTTAGAGGGAATATCGGAGCTGGATTTTTTCCAAAACTAATTTCAGTTTTACTTAATACGAAATATTATCTCAAATAGATTTAATAAGATCATTTTCTTCTTGTTGCCAAATCGGCGTGGCATAAATTGGTTTATTGCCGCACCACTAGCCTACACGTCGCAAAAGAGTATTACTTTTCCGCATCTACTCTTTGTTGTGGAAAAAGGAGTCTGTTTATGCCACACCCATTGTGTGCGGAGGCTAAAACCGTCGTATTGCCTCATCACACGCTGATGTGAGGCAAAAATGTGCGGAAATATCCTCATTTTCTTGTCGTGGTTCGTGGACGATCTCAAAAATTAATATTCAATATCAACCTAGTATGTATCCAAATTGCACAAGATCAAAATGCCAACAAGAACAAGACTTATAATCTATATAACAGGTCTTACAAGATACCAATTAGCGCTCGAAGACTATCTAGGTTGATTATGTACTACTAGTGATATTTTATTATAAAGATAAACAATATAATGCGCAAAGAGAAATAACACAAGACACCAGAATTTTCTTAACGAGAAAAACCGCAGATACATAACAATCCCAGGACTTAATCCAGTTTGAACATCGTTTTGTATCAAACGGCGACAGTAACTAGCCTATTGTTAGACTCCGGATCGGAATGTAATTGAGATCGAATTCATCCTTCAAGGAACTCATCTTCATGTAATTTTCTGAATCCAAAGTGATTGTACGCACTTGATTCCCTTAGGTGACGTCTATTACAGCTTAAGAGTTGCTTTAGCCTAAGTTAAGACTTTTGATGCTTATCTATCTCTGACAGAAAGCCATTTGATTTCCCTTCAAATATGTTTCAATCAAGGTTTATAAATCTGTTTGCAGTAGAATGATGTCTGACAAACCTCAAGGATCCACAACATTTACACTCTTATCAAAGAAAAGATGATTGGCTTTGGGAAAACCCTATTTATAATAACCGCAATCGCACGACGTCTAACTAGCAGACAACGGCAAGTACAGGTCGTTCCCATAAGGAGCGATGGAAATACCATAACCAATATCTCTAATAAAACTAATCAGAAATAATACTTTTGGATTTTTATAATTGAAAATGAAATAATAAAATAAAATCAATGAAAAAGAAAGCAACCAAGGTTTATCGTATCCACCATTATTTCTATTTGATTACTGAAATGAAGCATAACTTATGAATATTTATTTATCGTACGTTCTATCGACATCACCTATTAAATGTGTTATATTCGCAAATATCAGTGGACACCTTAAGCATGGCACATCAAAAGATTAAACCCAAGCATGCACCATCAAATTGCGTTAGCGAGAAAGTTGTACGAAACTAAATACAAGTTCACAAATAATACCTCTAATCATACCTCATCAAAGGATTTAACCCAAGCATGAAATATCAGACAATGAAACAAATATATTTGTGATCCTAACAATTACGCATAAAGGTTTAAAAAACCGGTGAAGCAACAACTCATTTCATCATTAAATCAATATATAAAATCATCGAGTTAATTTATTCAAATCATAATGGTCTATTGCTTCATAATTCGATTCAATCAAAAATAGCCTAATACCCGAAGTGGTTTCACCCAATAAACCCTAGTTACAGATGTCTAGCAAAACATAATTGTGGGTTTCTCAAAACCCATCAAAAATTATTACAAGAGAAAGATAATTAAACAGTATCACCGGCAATCGAACCTCTTTTTCTCGCCTTGATTTGTCTGCTCCAAAACTCTCACGAACACGTTGTTCTCCTCTTGCTTGCGGCTGTATTGTCGACTGTCCTCCAGACAAAACTCCTCTCTGGTCGGCCAACGGCCTCGTCCGAACCCCCTTGATACTGTTTCTCTTGAAATATATATGTGTTTCCAACGGATCCATTAATCCCTAGAAGACTACCAAGGCTCAGTCCATTACTCCACCGGTATTCGCACGCCCACCACACACCACACTAAGAAAACCCCAGCTCCACTCTTGTTGTAGTTGTAGGAAATCCTACACTACACCCCTCATATGATTTCATTGTTACTCAACTCATTTTTAGATTTACACTCTTAATTTTATTGATCAATCTTTGAATGTTCTTACAAGAAAAGATAAAGGAATCAAGAATGACCCCTGCCCTAGACTTTCTCTCTCCTATTTACTTGTTTCTTGCTCAAAAAGATCTCTCCTTATTCTTTACAACTTGAACGACTATTTATAGGGAAATACATAGTGGATGACAGCTAATCTGTCCTTTATTTTCGGGTATGGTTTGCGACATTCTCGCAACCTTACAAATGTTAATTTTGCAAGCTCTCTAATTTTCGCAGGACTATCACATGTTTCTCGTGATCCTAGCTGACGTCGTTTATCGTATGATTTCTGAAATTGTTCTGCGACGCTGTTGTGTTGTGTTGTTGATAATTTCGCTGAGACATTATCGTTGCGAGATTCTGATCCTACATCTAGAGAGAAAGTCTAGAGCAGAAGTCATTCTTGATTCCTTTATATTTTCTTGTGAGAACATTCAAAGATTGATCAATAAAATTAAGAGTGTAAATCTAAAAATGAGTTGAGTAATAATGAAATCATATGAGGGGTGTAGTGTAGGATTTCCTGCAACTACATAATGGCGCTAGAAACAGGGACGCATCGAAGATTATTCTAGAAAAAATTGAAGATTAATATTGAGATTTGTAAAGATTTGGAGTGATTGATTAAGAATTTTACATAATTTCTTGCAATTCGTTAACATTGAATAAATGGCTAGGAGAAGAAATACATCAGAACAACCAACCACTGTTAGAAGAAGCAAGAGAGTTGCTGGAAGAGAAAGAAGTGAAATGGGAGAATCTACTAGAATGAGAAATAATGGAGAAAATCAAATGCAACCACCAATTCAACAAACACTAGTACAAGGGAGGAATACAGATTATGATAGGGTGAGTATACACACTTGGCAATCAAATTCGGCAGAAGGAGTAGAAGAAGAGCAACAAACCAGAAACTATAGACAGGCAGAGAGAAATCAAGAAGCAGATGAAGGAATAACTCATGGAGATGAAGAAATTGGAGCGTTAGAAACGTTGAGACGAAGAATACATGAAGAAAGAAGAGCTGAGGCAGAAGAACGTGCAAATCTAACAAGGCAAAATCACGAATTGATGATGGAAAATATGAGACTACAGAGTAGAAGATCGAGAAGCATTACAAAATCATATTCAAGATCGACTAGAAGAGAAATGAGGCGAAACTCACCCACAATCAATACTGGAAACAATATTCAAGAAGAAATATCAAATCCTAATGAAGAAAACCGCGAAAATAAAGAAAGAGCTGATGATCGTTACGTTCCACAAAATGAAACTTTTGATGATAGGCAAAATGGTAGAAATCAAGAGAATGGACAATGTCAGGGACGAAATGATCAAGATGGCGAAGGAAATCGAGAGGAAGGAAGAATAATTTTACATGAAAGAGAAACTCAAAGAAATCAACAGACGATTGAAGAAGAAATTGAAAGACATTATGCTGAACAAGCGCGCTTAATTTGCGAACGTGAAAGATTGAGAGCGGAAATAGAAGAACAAGAGCTTCAGGAGACAATTCACCAGAACAATCATGACAATCGACAAAGAAGGCGTACACAAAACCGAAATAACGGTAATATCAATGAAGAGTACGATAGAATAAAGAGAATGGATGAAAGGAAGCGAATGGAATTAATAAGGAATGAACAAAATCATGAAGGGGAAAATGAGAGACATAATCATTTGTGAATTCAAGATAGAGATGAAGAACAAACTCGCAGAAGAAGACGAGATGATGATAATGAAGAAGAAATGCAAAATTTCGCGAGAGAAGAAAGACATGAACACAGAAGAAGAGAGGCGATATTAAAAAGACCAATGGATCAAAATTCAGGTGTAAATAAACAAATCTTGAAAGAATTAGAAGAAATGAGAGGAATGCTAAATAATAGAGGAGAAGTAGGCAGAAGACAATTGGATGAAGCAATAGAAGAAGCTGCGAAAACTCCATTTACAAGGGAAGTACAATTAGGAGGAATACCACCGAAATGCAATTTCCCGCATTAACCAGCATTTTTGATGGAACAACTTGTGCAATTCAACACATTAAAGCCTATGTGAGGTGCATGTTACAATGGGAAAATCATGATGCCGTATTGTGCAAATATTTCGCATCCAGCTTAACAGGAGAGGCGTTAAAATGGTTTGAAGGTCTACCAAAGAATACAATAACATCCTTCAATCATTTGCAGACTACATTTTAGGGGCATATATAAGTAATAATTCTTCGCGACCTGGTATAGAAGATGTGTTTGGATTAAAACAGAGGATTGGCGAAAGTTTGAAACACCTGACTAAAAGATGGAGAACTATGTGTAGCGAAATGGCTGGCCGTGTAGATGAGAGATATCTTATATTATCATTTATCAATGCTATGTTTGCAACAAACCTATTGTATGTCCAAATTTTCAGAGTCAAGAATACGATCACAATGACTGAATTGCGAGAACTTCAAGAAGAATACATTGCTCTAGAGGAAAGGCAAAATGAAATGGAATCATATCCAGTTGCGAACACCAACTCACAAACAGCGAATGCAAGCTTATTACCCAAGCTAATAAAACAGTAGCGAATACTTCGCAAGTACAACAAGAGAAGGTGACGGGTAACAATCAACAGAAACTGGTGGCTATGGGAAGCCGAGATCAAGAGGAGTATGAAAGAGAAAGAAATTTCTACAATCGTGGTGGAAATAACAAGATTCAAAGACTCGATCAACCACAAGAAACTTATGGAGGTCAAAGACAAAACTATAATAGAGGACAAGGAGGTCACAAGGTAGTATGGGAAGAAATCAAGATGCCACCTCTAAATGCAAGTGTGAGAGAAAATATGGGAAGCTATAATTTTGATGGAGAATATACCAACACCATGGAACATGGGAAAACCACCTCCAAACCACAGAAGCCATGAGTTTTGTTTTATCATCATTTTCATGGACATACAACAAATGATTGCAGAAATGTAAAAAGAATTATTTGAGAATGATAGATCAAGGAAAACTAAACCACTTTTTGGTAGGCACCCACAATCTCAACCATTACCACCACCAGCATCACAAAGTAAACACGATGAAAAAGAAGGAAACATTCTTCATAGAAGTTGGTGCAAAAGAAAAGAATCTATTCTGTCACTCTATCGTACATTCATAAGACAATTGAAGATTTTCATGACAATGTTTTGAGTAGAGTGTTCGCAAGAGATAACGATGGAAGAGAAATTATGAATATGCGAAAATCTCGCCACTAGAGGAATGGCAGAAACAGATCATTTCTTTTACCGCAGAAAAATTCCCGAAGGTGAGAGGTGCATGATAATCCATTGGTAGTAAAATTAGAAATTAATCCAAAACCGAAAGAAGATGAGGATGATGAAGCTGAAGATTCATGGGCAATTAATAGAATTCTAATCGATACTGGAAGCTCTGTGAACATCTTATTTTATCATACTTATAAAACTATGGGAGGAAGAGATGATGATCTTATACCATCAACATATAAGATATATGGTTTTAATGGTACTGCTAACAAGCCTAAAGGGGAGGTTACTATGCGAATTCCATTGAAGGGAATATCTTCCGAAATCTTATTCTGTGTCGTTGATGTAGAATCACCCTACAATGCGTTAATTGGTCGACCTTGGCTACATGGGATTCTAGGTGTAGCTTCAACTTTCCACCAGTGCATCAAATTCCCTCACCCCAGTGTGTAGGAATCATAAAGGGAGATTGGGTTGAAGGAAAGAGGTGTTACGAAACTGAGATAGAATCTTGCGAAGGAAGAGCAAACAAGAAGGAAAACTGGCGACACAAAATCAACACAGAGAAGTGAGAGGTTGATGGTGGATGCAATCGAAAGAAAAAAGAAGAGTGTTGCGAAACTAATGCTAGCTCAGAATAAAAATGAAACATACCACTACCAAGGAAGCAGTAGTAGCAGAAAATAATAAAGAAGCAGAGGATGGCAAAGGTAATAAAAACAAGAAATGTATGAATGATTAAGTTGTTGCGACACTCTCGCAATAAGTAAAATTCTCAAAAATACATTTATTGAATGACAAAATTGAGATTGCGAAATCCAAATACAATATGATGATGTGCGAGACTCTCGCAGAGATAATGAATTTTACAGAAAATCAGAGAAAAATGACAAAAGAGAAAGGGCGAACCTTTATGGCGTACACCCTAGTTCGCGAATAAAATTTCGCAAGAGGCAAATGTAAGACCTAAAGTACGTCATATAAGGGGGTACCTGTTGCATGGCTCAGGGAAAGGCTACACCGCCACCGGAACCTGAGTCATGGAGATTTGGGGTCAATAAAGCCCATCCGGGAGAGGCACCTTGGATTCTCAGCTTAAGCATATGACTTAGGTTGGGCGACTAAGGTAATAAGGACTCTCCCAAGGAGTGCAGATCTGATCAAGGCGCCGAGGTACACGGTTGAGTCAAGAGTGCCAGGGACGTTTGAAGCGTACTTTCCATTCTTGACAAGTCTTGGCTTATACTGCACTCGGCCTGAAGAAAACCCCACTTAGGGTGCAGTCTCGTAACCATAAGCCCTATAGGTAAAAGGGATAAGAGGCTGCGAAAACAACTGGTTGTTGTTAAGACTGGATGGGAGGAGCTAACCTTGTATGGTAGAAGTACGCCTCCTTGAAGGGGCAACCAGGGGGAGATAAGGGCGGCACCCTCCATTAGGGAGCTGATAAGTGTCTTAAGACGCAAATGTCATGAGGCTTTTTATTCGCAAGGGTATTAAGGCTTGTCATATTTGTGCAACAATCCTGAAGAGGCAATAATACAAAAGAAAAAGATAAGACGAGATCAATGGGTTTTCGCATGAAAGTGCGAAGACGTCCTGCGATTTCGTCGCAAGACGGCAATGTCATGGGGCTTTATTTTCGCAAGAATATTTAGGCCTGTCATATTGTCGCAACATTCCTGAAGAGGCCATAATACAAAAGAAAAAGTTAAGGCAAGATCAATGGGTTTTTGCATGAAAGTGCAAGGACGTCCTGCGATTTTGTCGCAATGACAAGAGGTGGCATAATAAGACCTTTAATTAGGAAGGAAAAATAAGACACACAGGAATGAGATTTTGAAAAGAATCAAAATTCACTTCGCATAAGATGCGAAATTATACATAATTAACTGCGAAATTGAGGCATAAAATAAGAAAAATTTATAAAATCTCTCATTTGGATACAAATAACAGAGGCAAGTATGGGAATGAATGAAATTAGAAAATGTTATTTGTCTCCATATGATAGATTTACTCAAAGATTCAAAAATTAATGATTATATTGATTAACTGTATTGCAAGGAAGAATTGTTTTAATGAATGCAGGTCAAAATGAAAGAAACACAAATATACAGAAAGAAGGAATAAATGTACAAGTATTACAGAGAATCAAAGAAAGAAAGAAACAAAGACTACTTCTTAGTTGATCCTTCATTATCTTCATCAGACTTGTTCCTTCTTCGTCTGCGTCAGAATCTTCATCACCATCAGAACCTTCATCACCATCAGATTCTTCATCATCAGCTTCGCTATCAGAAATAATCAGACTGGGAGTATTCTGTGGGATCTCTTCCAAGAGACAAGGATAATCAGAATGAGGATATTATGATCGTCACAAACCATTTGGATAGTTTGATTGCGAAAATGCATAGCATCATTCTTAAAATTCGCAACAGTGATCTTGATTTGATTCTTTAATCTAGAATACTTGTCGTTGCGAGAAGAAAGATTCTTTGCGAGTTCCTCCTTTTCAGCTTCGAGTTCCTCAATCTTTTCACGATATCTACTTTCAGAATCTGCGAGCAAAAGACAATCAATTATTAACTTGATGAAAATTCATAAGAAGCAAAAGATTAGTAAAGAAGAGCAGTTAGTAACCTTCTCTGTCAGAAATCATATCTCTAATCAAGGCTGTATGCTCAACTTGGAGACTAACATTTACACCTAAATCTTTTCTAGCATCATCTAAGATTTTTCGCAGCCCAACAAACATCCTCATTACTTATAAGAAGACGAGAACGAATTTGATTTTCCCTTTCGCAGAGTTCGATGTTCTTGCGGTTAGCTTCATCTCGTTCAAGTTGAACTTCAAGAAGAGTCTCTTGGAATTTCGCCAAAGCCTTAGCACCTTGATCAGAGATGCGATCCTTATCATCTATGAGACCGCTAATTTTGGTTCTTAACTCATTGGTTTTCTCTTTAGAATCAAGAAGAGACGCTTAAATCGGTTGGCTAAGCCTAAACTAGATCTATGGTCAATTTCTAAGAGGCGAAATTTAGATCTAAGCTCATTAGAGAAAGAGATGAAATTCTATCATTTGAGAACTATTTAAGGAATTGTTAAGACGCTCAAGAAGGGTATCATTATCCAAGGCATTAGGAAATGAACGAAGAAGGGTAGCTTCATCAGAAAGACCATAAATGTCTGCAAAAAGGATCATTTAAATAAGATAAAACAACAGGATGAATGAATGAAGGGAAAAGAGAAAAGTAACATACCGTAAAGCTGATTATTAGCTTGCTGAAGACTAGAGATTTTGTTCTTATACGAAGAAGAATCAATTTCTATTGTCTATTTTTCTCGCGAAGACCTTAACTTCAGCTTCCAATTCTTCATTCTTTGTGCGAAATTGAAGATTCTTCTTTTCAAGATTTTCGCGTCTCCTCTCTAGATCGAGGCAACAGCGAAAGAAGCTTTTCCAGCCTGCGAGAAAATATAAAAAATATTAATATAAGAAATTTTGAGTTATGACAATGAAGAAATAAAAGGATAAAAATATACCAAATTATTGAGGGAATGCAAGAAGTCTGGAGTCATTGATCTAGAAACTCCACGAAGAGAACTATCACCATCCAGCAAAGGGACATCGCAAATTGTAGCGAGAGCCTTGCAGGTGTTAACGAATTGGCTATCTCCCATTCTTGCAGAGAATCAGAAAAGAGGCCAGAGAGCTTAGCCATAGAAGATTCAGGTGGAAAATCTTCACTTGCGGCAAGATCATCATTGTCCTCATCATCCTTGTCACTTTCGGAATTTTCTTGAGGAGGAATATTTGAAGGGGAAGAAGAACGGACTTTCCTTTTCTTTGAAGGAGGAGCAGTTGATTTTTCTCTGCGAAGAGCACCTTTACCTTTATCACCAGTCTTCGCAACATCAGCAGGTTCTTCTATTTCAGCAATAATCTTCACACACAGATAGAAATAAGAAATGGAAGCAACAGTATACAGTTTAAAATCATAAGAGAAAATTTCTTACCTCATCTGTGTATGAGAGAAGAGCTAACAGAGTACTAGCTTTCCAAGTCATGTTATAACTATCTTTCAGTTTTTGGATCTGCAGAATGTCGCAAGATTTAGCGAACAAAATAATAAAAACAGATAAAGAAATATAAATGAGCTAAATGGGAAGAAACATACCTCTTTCTCCTTCTCGGGCCAAGAGAAAAACCAAGGTTGATAAGCAGCGAGATTCGCAGGAAGAACACTTGACCCAGCAATGTAAGGTCCTTTTAGCATTAAAGGAAAAACACACCATTTATCATCTTTGGATTGGCGAGGAGTTGTGTTTTTACCAGAATTCCAATCAATATCTTGCATGAGAATTTTAGCTTCATCAATGTTATCTTTCCTTTTTAAGCGAATACCCCAGCGAGTATTCTCTTTCTTCATGGAGACAAGTTCATAGTTCTCAAAGAAACTCACTACTGTGTATTTCTCAGCAATTATCTCTAGGTCTGCGAATTTTAGGATTCCTAAGTTCTTTGGAGTACAGAGATCCTTTACCAGGACCACGATTAGCGAACTCTAGCATCAGACGGATGCAGTCCCCACTCAGTTGGAAGATAGCTCGCGAAAATCCCGAGTGAGCGAGAATTTCATAGCATAAAGGAAGATCTGGATCATAAAGAGGAATAGGGAGACCTGCAAGAATCTGACCTAGCGAAATTATGATTGATTAATCATCACAGTACTGATCAGAGAAAAGTTTGACAGAAAGAATTGATTTGGCATTTTCACCAGGAATGGTAGAGAGTGTGAAACCTTTATCAGCAAGATATTTTTGGATATCTTTTAAATTATTCTCATGTCTATGACCACTTGGAGCCACATTTGAATATAGAGTATGGGAATGAGTAAAAAGTAAAAGGATTGAAGGGGGAAAATTACATCAGCAGAACTTGCAGAAGAATAACAGAGTTGCAGAGATGAGAGAATAAAAATAGAAGAGAAAGTAAAAAGAAAGTGGAAATAAGAGTAAGAAGAGTATATAGAGGAGATTTTTTTTACTCGAAGAAATAAACACCATTAAGACGAAAAGACGTGAGCGGTTGAAAAGCAGCGGTTACAGAATACGTGTCAAGAAACAAATGAAGAAAGAATACGTGTGATAAATGCAGAACATGAAGAGATGAACAGCTGCGGCATTTCTCACATCATTCTCTACTTTGCAGAGAAGATCTGAGAAGAGGAAAGATGTAGGATCAGAATCTCGCAACGATAATGTCTCAGCGAAATTATCAACAACACAACACAACAGCGTCGCAGAACAATTTCAGAAATGATACGATAAACGACGTCAGTTAGGATCACGAGAAAGATGTGATAGTCCTGCGAAAATTAGAGAGCTTGCGAAATTAACATTTGTAAGGTTGCGAGAATGTCGCAAACCATACCCGAAAATAAAGGACAGATTAGCTGTCACCCACTATGTATTTCCCTGTAAATAGTCGTTCAAGTTGTAAAGAACGGGGAGAGATCTTTTTGAGTAAGAAACAAGTAAATAGGAGAGAGAAAGTCTAGAGCAGAGGTCATTCTTGATTCCTTTATTTTTTCTTGTAAGAACATTCAAAGATTGATCAATAAAATTAAGAGTGTAAATCTAAAAATGAGTTGAGTAATAATGAAATCATATGAGGGGTGTAGTGTAGGATTTCCTGCAACTACACTTGTTCTCTGACCGACAATCACTGCACCACTAGTTATCCTCGTGTCATAGTCCTGGGTGCGTATAACTTCCGATAGGGTGTATTTATTTTTCAAAATTACTAGCCGTTATTAGCAGTAATTAGTCTCAGTTAATTCGTTTTACATTTTGGTTAGAAGTCAGTTGTACTGTGGAGATTATAACCACATGTAGGCATGTGATTTGATAAGGTTTGATGTTAGGTCTTCGTCTCTTTTATTACATGTACCTGCATTCAAAGCAAATCATGAATATAGAAAAAGAAGAGGCAATACAGTGGTACTGAGGTCACTTATACTTACCCTAGTTATTTCTTTTATTATCACTGATCCATCAGGATCATAACATTCGGTATCAGAGCCAGGTTTTCTTCTCTCCACATCATGACAGGACCAACTATCAAAGATGTGGATAACACCACTCGTGAACTCACTCAGTTGATTCAAAATCTTACAGATCTTTACACCCGTGATGCTGCTGAAAGAGCTGCTGCATCTCAATGTCAGAAATCTATTCTTACATCTATTTTAGAAAAATCTGAAGCATCACAAGCAAACTTCGACAATTTTTTTTAAGTTTTTTCTAGATCTATACCACAAACCCCACCGCAAACACATATTCCTTCTCCTTCTTACACTCCACCTACTGGACCTGGGGCTGGTCACCAACACACTCTTGGGTTTTCCTCCACCCATCCTAAAACCCCAAGAATAGACTTTCCTAGATTCAGTGGTGATAACCCTCGCAGTTGGGTGAGAAAATGTGAGAGATATTTCCAGATCCACTCTATTGTTGAAGCACATAAGACAAAGTTTTCTTCCCTACACTTAGATGGTAAAGCAGATACTTGGTTTCTGGATTTTCTCACTAGTAAAACTTCTGTCTCTTGGCCTGTTTTTGTTGATGCTATTTGTGCTCGATTTGAGGATCTAGATAATGACAATTATGTGGGTTTTTTTAATAAATTGTATCAACTTAGTTCTGTTGATGAGTATTTTGAACAGTTTGATCTTCTTAAAGCCTTAATGTTAAGTAAGAATCCTTATCTTACTGAGGATTACTTTATTTTAAGTTTTATTAGTGGTTTAAAGGAGGTTTTGAAGATTTCAGTGCAGATGCACAAACCTACATATCTATCCCAAGCATTTTATTTAGCTAGATTACAAGAGATAGCTCTTTCTTCTCAGGCTCAACCGGAAAAGCCATCTCAAATAAAACCACCTACCACTTCCACATTCAGTAAATTCTCTACCCTCAAACCAAACATACCCTATTCCACCATTGGGGGTTCAACATCTGCTCTTAATCCTACTACCCTCAACCCTTCACCCAAAACTCCTTACATTCCACCCATTAGGAGACTCACTTATGAGCATATGAGTAAAAGAAGAGCTCAAGGACTCTGCTTCAATTGTGATGATAAGTATCAGCCTGGTCACAGATGTAAACATCAGCAATTATTTATGATGGTAGCTGAGGAGAAAGCTAATGAAATAGAAACACCACTTCAACATGATGTTCTTGAAGAAAATTTAGTAGAGTCTGACATGGAAATATCCTTATAAGCCCTTACTGGTAATGTCAATACTGACACCATAAGAATTCCAGGGGTCATTAAGAAGAAAGCCATTACTGTATTAGTGGATACAAGAAGCACTCATAGTTTTATTGACTCTTCACTTGCTACTCAAATGGGTTGTGAGATTAATCCCACTGCTCCCATGTTAGTCACTGTATCTAATGGGGCCGAAACTACAAGTACAATGGTTTTCCAACAGCTTCAGTGGACAATGCAACATCAACAATTCTCAGCTGATTTCAGACTACTTCCATTGGGGGGCTGTGACTTAGTTCTGGGAGCTGATTGCTTAAAAACATTAGGTGATGTCACCTTCAATTTGGCCAAATTGTCCATTTCCTTCATTCACAATGGCCATCTCATTACACTTCAAGGTACCTCCACTAAACCATCTATCATGATGCTTAGTATCAATGCAATGAAAAACTTTATCAAAAAGAATACCCCTGCACTGGTTGGCCAATTCTTTTCTATCTATGTATCACCTATACCACCTGAAATTCCTCCACCAGTGCAATCATACTCAAGGACTTTTCTGATGTCTTTGAGGAGCCAACTAAATTACCTCCACATAGAGTTTTGGACCACAAAATCACTCTCAAACCTGATTCTCACCCAATTAATGTCAGACCTTATAAATGTCCCTGTAGATGGTGGATTTTCGACAAGGGCTAAAATCGTAAACTCATAATTATACGAAGCTCTAATCCAGCAATCAGACGTGAGTATCGAGACACGGGTCTCTCATCGAATTCTCAACGAAGAGTACTTTCTCTCATAGTACATGTAGATATGTAGTCTCATGACTGGACAACGACATATCTCATGAATACTGAATACTTTCAGTGATTATTTCTATATAGTATCACGAGATGGACGGCTCCTATACAGCTTGCTCTGCTAGTATAGAGTGATAACGTCTTCAGGAACAAACAACGAGTTTACCCTGACTATATAAAGGATATGACTTACCTACAAGCTCATATCGGGATAATTAATGCTCCTAGACATCTTGCTCTGCTAGTATAGAGCCACAAAGTTAATTATTCCTAATTATAATTGCTCCTATTCCATGGTCGAATCCATGACTGGTCCTATGGAATGGCAATAACAATTGCTCCTATTCCATGGTCGAATCCACGACTGGTCCCATGGAATGGAAATAAAAATTGATCCTATTCCATGGTCGAATCCACGACTGGTCCCATGGAATGGCAATAACAATTGCTCCTATTCCATGGTCGAATTCGCGACTGGTCCAACAGAATGGCAATAAACAATTGTTCTGATTCTATGATCGAATCCACGGTTTGATCTCATAGAATAGCAATAACTATATTATCTCATTACTCCGATTTCATGATCGAATACACAACTGGTCTCATAAATGGTAATAGATAAATCTTAATTACTCTGATTCTATGGTCGAATCTACGATCCCATGGAATGGTAATGCTCACTTTATTATTCTGAATTCGTAGTCGAATCCTCAGCTGATCCTATGAATTAATAATAAACTTCTTAGTACTCATTTTTGTGAATTATTCTCCACTGAATTCCACAATTAGTAATAAATAATCGTCAACCGGGCGTCTAAGCTACCTCTAAGTAAGCCCCGATTCAAATGGTGAAAGTGTATTCAACGACGATACACTAACAGTCACCGCACGAATGAGTATTTCAAAATACAACGAAACGATAAACCTATGCAAAATAGGGAAGAAAATAATAAATAATTAAAAATATTGACCAAGGTGCTGGGAACACGGACACACGACCTATCGACCGTGTCGTGATCAGTTCCACGCCAGTTTTATATTTTTAATACATTTTTATTGTTTTCCGTGATTTGATGAAAATTCTCTCATATGATCAAATTTCCTTCGTCTCGAGGAAACTCCTCGGTTTCATGGTACTTCCATAAATCCATAAAAAATAATATAAAATTAAGGAAAGGAGTGTGGGGTGTGACCATTGGCCAACCGGCCATGCCTTGGTCCCAGCCGGCCACATACCTCACGGTTCCTTATTATTTTATTATTATTATAATTATTATTTCTCTAATTTCATGAAAAACTCCTTGGTATTTCTTTGTTGATCAGAATTTCGCGACAACGATGCGCTCGCGAAATTCTTAACAACGCATTACAAAAATGTCGCAGAGCACTTTGAGAAACGATATAATAGGTGATATTAACTTAAACATAAGAAAAATGTAATAACTTTGCGAAGATTAGAAGATCTACGAAATTAACATTTGTAAGCTTGCGATATCATCGCAAGCCAGATCCGAAATTAGGGGAAATCTTAGTTGTATATGAGTTGTCACCCACTAGGTAGAATCCTATATAAAGAGAAAGGCAAGAGAGAGAAAGGGGATAGATAATCAGAAAGAGGGACACACTTTAGGAGAGGATACATTTTGTAGAGAGAGAGAGCAGCATTTGTATTATTATCTTCTTCTTCTAAGATCTCCAAATACTCATTAATGGAGTCTCCATGTAATCAACATGTAATTACAAATAATCATAGTAAAACCTAACCCCGTGGATGTAGATCAAATTGATCGAACCACGTACATCTTGTGTCTTATTTTCTATTTTCATTATCTTTATCTTTATTTTCATATCAAATAAGTTTAGATCTAGAAATCATAGTCATGATAATACAAAGGGTGTATTGTAGGATTTCCTGCAACTACAATGACATATGTTTTATAGTCCTAATGTCACTGAGCATGTCCATCACCTCTCAGTAGTTCTTTCTCTACTTAGGGAACACAAACTTTATGTCAAATACTCAAAATGTTGTTTTGCTCAATCTTCATTTGAGTACTTAGGACATATTATCACAGCTAATGGAGTAGCTGCTGACCCTGAAAAGATTGCTTGTATGCAATCTTGGATTGCTCCTACAACTATTAAACATCTCAGAGGGTTCTTGGGGCTCACAGCTGTTGATGGTGGATTTTAGTTTAGGGCTAAAATTGTAAAACCAAATTTATACGCTGACATCCTGCAAAGGATAAAGCCACTGATAAGTGATGAATACTTCTCCACTTTACTAATTCATCCAGGTTGGAGCATGTAGCAAAAATCTCTTATACCCTGTGAATTTATAGCGTTATCAATTAATACATGACTAGCCTCGTATTTGCTGTTCCGATGAACTCTCATTATAAGTGTGGCATGACGACTGAGTGTTGCTCTCAGCAGAGTAACATGAATCTCCAAGCGTTGATAATGAAGTATGCACGAAATACTCGTACAGGATACATCTCTCGGTGTGTTATACTAGCCCGATTAAACATATTTGAATCTGGACTATCCATATCAGTCTCAGAAACAATCACGGCCACGCAAGTCGGCCGCATGATTTAACCATCCTAAACGATCCTCAGCAGGAGCATGCTACCACCTTAATGACCACCAGCGGGCCCACTTACGCCCTGGTTGGTCGAATATCTACCATGCCACCCAAACTACCACCGAACATCAGCCTGAAGTTGTCTGACCAGGCTGGTATGGAGCGGCTTGGAGGAGACGTGTGAACAAGGCCGCCTATGGCAGTCTCAAAATCATCACTTCCGTCCAACATCACCAGCATGGTTGGACGGCATAGATCGTCCCATGACCGGATGCACAAGCGTGTCCTGCACACCGGCGGGCCCCCTTCACGCCTGCATAACCGATCCTCCCCTGACCTAGCCACAGAACCATGTACGGTAGCCCGAAGTTGGGCCGGCGTGAAGGCTTAATGGGTCACAGGAAATTCCACTAAAGGTCCCAAATTGATCACGACCATCCAATTTCACTGGCATAATTGGATGGCTTAGATTAGACCCATAGCCACAAGGCAGGTATTGGCGCGTTCACCACCAGCCCAATGTGGGCCCCACATGGTCGGCCTCCCCAAAAGAGAAGCGTGGCTTGCCAATTCGTCCAGCTAAAGCAGCGTGGACGTGAAACCCTAATTAGGGTTTGCGGCACATCACATGTGTCGCAAATCAGTCTCAACCATCCATCTTCGCAGGTATAGACGAAGGGTGTAGATGTAGATTCAAAGGGCCCAGAGCGTGTCAACACAATCATTGTGGGCCCTCCTACATACATGAATAATAGGTCAAGGCCAACTATGGTTGGTCGTCTCGATTCGTGCCCCCAAACTAGGCATGGCCGCGCGTTTTCAATAGCAAATCGATCTCGACCACTCAACTTTGCCGGAAAAATTGAGTGGCTTAGATCACATCTTCACGGGACAGTGAGGTACGGACGTGTACACTGGCCTGCCAACTACAAGCCTGACTGATCTTCCAAGACCGACCATGGTTGGTCGTATCGAAACGCGCACCCGAAGTAGGCACGACGTGCGGTCTTCAGTTCCTTTGCAACATGGGATTTCTGTCGCAAATCGATCTCAACCACTCCTTTTTTCCAGACAAATTGAGTGGCTTAGATCGCATCTCCATGGGACAGAGAGGTACAAAAACCTACACCAGCATGCCGTCTACACGCATGCCCAATCGGCCTTGCCAAAACGTGTCCCATGCTTGGATTCGACCAAGATAAAGATTGGTGTTCGAGCACCTCCTAAACCCTAATCCGACGGTCGCAGATGTGGGTCGCAAGCCATCTCGTCTGTCCAACTTCACCAGCCTGGACGGACAACCTAAGACAGGAGTTAGGCGATCAGTGAGGTATCACCACGATCACCGTCCACCACTCTTCCACACAGAGTGATCGGCCAAGTTAGGGCTTACATGTACAGCCTTCAAACGATCACTCGAAGATGGCTATCCTTGATGCTATTTTCCGCGACTTACTCCGTTAAACCTTAAAACAGCGATGCTTCATACACGCTGAATATATTCGATGCATTACATACATAGAATGCACACGATATTTCAAAAATATCGACTTCCTAAATAACTTAGTTATTTAACTTAGCACCATATGCTACTTCTTGTGGGTCCCACAATGATCCACACAACTCCAGACATCATGTCTGTCACAAGCTGGGGGATACTTACTGGGGTATTGGTCTGGCGGTTTACAGCGTGCAGCGTGCAACAGGCCACTACAAGAACGTGTCAGGAAGACATGGACGGTTAGCGATGATAGGAGAAGTGGGCTTATACCTGATCGTGTTACAAACACCAGCACGACCCCACTACTCCGTCACTCCACTTCCTCCACTTCCTACGAGAGACTGGGTTTGTGCTTTATGACTTGTATAAATAGGTTTTCCGCCCTATTTTCCGCAGAACACAAGCAATCAAGTGTTATACATCTCCAGAACGCCAGGACTGATAGCTTCCATATTGAAAGCCAGTTCCTCATTCTGATACAAGTCATAAACAACCTACACCTTCACAATCTCAACACCTTCTTCGCTTCCCTCCCTAAGATCAATCCCATCTCCTTCACTTTGTGACCGAGTCAAGTCTCGAACGACCATTTCTTGGTTTAGTCCAGAATTGTACAGATTGATTTCTCGAATCAAAAGCACTCCCGTGCAGTGCATTTGTTTAGGGTTTAGATTCATTTCTCATCCACACACCCCCAAATTACCAAAACCGACAGAAATAGTTTTCACCCATACATAATTGACGACCACAGTGGGAGATTAATCTCTCGGTTGTGAAGTCAATTCTTCAATATCAATTCAATTTTACTGATTTCGAAAATGGTGGATCTTAGGTCTGGATCAGCAACCAATCCTGACGGGACTAGCGCTGACAACACTCTCGGTGTTGATATCCCAGGTGTAACCATGCAGCTAGTCAATACCATCAATATATCTCGTGGAATTACTTCCTCTATTACTAGCACCAGCGGAGCAGGAGGAGATATTCCATTGGCGTGACACCTCCTATCACCAGAGCCAGAGAAGCCGCAAACCCTAGCATCTCTTCAAGTGTAACGTCTCCAGCCGTCACTAGAGCAACTGCCACTCCTCCATCGGGACGAGGAGATGGAGGAGCCAGAGGAGGACAACCCCCTATTACCATGGTGGATTTCATGGAGAGACAAGAAGTTCTCGTAAGGGCACAAACGTACATGGTTACAACTCAGAAAGAGGTACTCACTTTTCTTAAGACATTAACTGATTGATTGCCACAAGAGCCACGACATCCCTTGGAGCAAACAAAGAACGCATTCAATGCACCCGGAGAAGGTACTTCAGCGGCGCAGGCCTACATGGACCTGATTAAAGAAGTGACATCAGATATGAGCGATCCTGTCAGGGAGACTCCTACACTGGGGACTGATCCTCACAACGATCCTCCTCAAGTCAATAGTTTCACTATGAACCAGAGACCGGTAGATCAAGAAGCGGTTCCTCTAGTGGAAAGTTTATGCGAACTTTTACACCTCTCGAAGAATCAGCGGGTGGAGACGTTTTGCTGCAATCAACCAGAGGAAGGTCACAACCGTCCCTTACATGTCATCGCACGCATCAAGGATTCAGAGCTCAAGAGGGCCCTTATCTACACAGGAGCGTCTTCGAATGTGATTACTCTCAGGACAACCAAGGTTCTCCCCTGCAAGATCGTACGGCAGCCTACCACAATGACAGACTTTGAAGGAAACCAGACCAGCACATACGGGTATGTCAATCTGAATTTATCACTAGGGCCCATTCAGTCGAAAGTGAAATTCGAAGTCATCGAGAAGGAGCCGGACTATCATATGATACTAGGGAGACCATGGCTTCATGACAATAGGATCGTCCCTTCAACGTATCACCAATGCCTGAAGACTATGCTGGATAAAGAAGTCGTTCGTATTCCTGCATCATTGTCTCCTTACGCACCAATATGCGGAGTAGAACTGTTCGAACTGAGGGAAGCTCCGCGGGAAGGATCAGATAAAGTCCATTGCATACCACTCTCCATGTGGGCGTCAATCCAGGAGGAGGACCGACTTGCATCATTGAGGGCTAATCCCCACGACGCACCTTTACTGACAAGGCATTCCTCTTCATCCGGTGAAGCCACAACCCATGTTCACACCAAGAGAGAACGAACTTTCATGGCAAGCCGTGACCAGAAAGGGAAAAATGTATACCAACTCCGCTGTCAGCAATCAACAGGGGAGACTATTACCAGTCTCTCCGCCCAACGGAATGCTACAACAACGACGAGCCACAAGAAGAAGTGCTAGACGCTCCATGACAGCTGCAAGATGGCACCAACTCCACAATTGATGAGCTCGACGATAAGGAATCTCCTAGGCCTATCTCCATCAGCTCGATCTTGTGTAGGCATTCATACAATCTCCAATCCAAGCCAGTCAAACAATCTCTGAGGCAATTCAGGCACGAGATCAGGTGTTGCGTGGATTCCACAGACTTGAATGAATGCTTCCCCAAAGAAGATTTTCTCTGCCTAACATCAACATGTTGGTAGATGCTACCAGCGGAAAAGGCATGTTCTCCTCTATGGATGGATGTATCGGCTACAACCAGATAAGGATGTATGAGCATAATCCAGGACTCAATCTATCCTCACAATGCGGTTTCCGCGAACCGTGAAGGAGATCCAAAGCTTCATGGGCAAGGTGAACTACATTTAATGTTTTATACCTGGGCTAGCCTAGCTCAATGCTTCATTCACTCCCTTGATGAAGAAAGGAGCAAGTTTTGTTTGGACCGCACTACAGCAGGAAGCGTTTCTGAAGATTCAATGAATATTGTCATCTTCAAATCATCACAAAAGGTTATCCTATTATGTCAACCCGGACGAGAGAGGACCCGGGACATCTTCAGATCTACTGGAGCCGACACCTCAAGGTGTAAGTGTGCATCAATAGGGCGGTACCTGTCAATCATGCTGTGTTAAAAACCAGCGATTTCAGACATCCTTTGAACTCCGTGAAGCTGCTAAACGCTCAGTTGCGACAGCACCTCCCCTGCTAGAAACACCAGGCATGCCGGTAATGAAGAGCCTCATAATGTTCGTGGGAGCATATATCTCACCAACATGCAATACAACCTTCAGCCTTCTGTAAGAAGTTTCCCTGAAGTAGAAAGAGGAAAACCACCGAGATACAACATCATGCGCGTCTGCCAACTCCAACTCCAGTACCACATGCACGACTCCCACAATGATGAAACAATGCCCAAGATATTCCATATCTGGCTCGACAGCAACCACAACGAGGAGAGACGCGTTCAGCATTTCGTCTCCCAAGGAGTGTGACTGGGGACTGCTTAGCACTGCCCAACTCAAAGATGCTGAGAGATGCAAGCACGCTATATTCCAAGATGTCCAAAGACGAGGATATACTCAAGAGAGCAGACGTATTTTCAAAGACCATTAATATTCCTGGATGTCTATGAAACGCAATGCAGACGAAAGATAGCCTCATGAACCCAGCGTGACAACGTCTATCAAGTCGAAGGCTCAGTGGATGCTCGTGGGCAGGGGACTGTCTCCCTGTTTTTCATTCCTTAAGGAAACATCAAGGAAGCTATCACGCCTCTTCCTGCCAGTCTCCTCTGATCACAGCTGCTGCTAAGAACCGTTGTTCATTTGTTGATACCAGTGCCCGTGCTTCACCATAGCAACAACCACTACGGACAGAGTAAGGGACTTCTTCAACACATGAGATATGGTCAATCAAGAAGCATGCAATTCGCGAGGGAGAATCAAACTAAAGAAGAAGCCTCTTCAATGCTCTCTTCAGAGGAAGACGCTGCAACGCCTGTCCAGGACAAACCTCTTCAACACTCTCTCCAGGATCCGATTTGATGTTCGCTCCAGAAGAATCCGCTTCAGCGCTCTCAACGCTCTCTCCAGGATCCACCTCAACGTTCGCACCAGAAGCCACTTTAGCATCCTATCGAGCCGTTTCAACACGCAAGCTACATCAATAATCTGCGCTTTGGTCAAGTTATCTTTGATGTACTCATTGCTCAACATACGTCTCATCCATCCTTCAGAAAGGCCCAGAGGAGCATGACAAACCTTGAAGTCGATAGGAGAATATAGTTGAAAGGGCGTGGTGAACAACTCATCATCTATGTTTGGCATGTCTTTGAAGCTGCCAACACCTCCTGACTTGGCATCGGCACTATTCTCAGTGAAGCATGATCCCTTGGTCGTAGGAGGACATGAACACATCGGGACCCACACCACGTTCGAACATACAAGGTTCAGGTTTGGTAAAAGCAAGCACGCCTGGGTCCCACGTTCGAGCAATTAGCAAGACCGGTGTTAGTCAGCAAGACCGGTGTTGGTCACAGCAGCAAGGCCGGTGTTGGTATAAGTAACAAAGCTGGTGTACGGGACAAGGATGGTGTTCGAACGACACAAGACAGCAAGGCCGGTGTCGGTCGAGGCAGCGATGTCCGTCAGCAAGGTCGGGGTTCGTCAAATTAGCAAGGTCGGTGTTCGTCAAGGCAAGGCCGGTGTTGGTTAAGGGGAAAGTATGGTGTTGGGTGAGGCAACAGGTTTGGTGTCTGGTCGAAGCAGGCACATCCGGCCCCGGCAAAGCAGGAACGCGGCGGGTCCCACTTGATCAGGCACATCAAGCCCACGTTCGATCAAGCAGGCGCAGTAGCCCCACGAACGAAGCGGGCGCAGCAGTCCGTCGGTTAGGCATAACCCCACGATCGAGCGAAGCAGGGCATTATCTCCTCGACCGAAGCAGGCATAGCAAGGTCGATCGAAGACGGCAAGACCAACATTCGAGCGGAGAAAGCACGGAGCAGGCTCTCGACCGAAGCAGGCATAGCAAGGTCGATCGAAGCAGGCAAGGCCGATATCATGCTAGGGGAACGCTCGCCTGGACGCCTCTTGAATGTGAAATGCTCCAAGGAAAGGATGACCCGTCTCTCCTAGTAACATCTAACTTTGTCTCAAAAGTTTTATCTTTAACTGTCACCATCTCATGCCTACCCCACAATAATGCAACAATTATGCGCTAGGCAAGGGACTTAATGTTGATGGTGGATTTTAATTCAGGGCTAAAATTGTAAAACCAAATTTATACGCTGACATCCTGCAAAGGATAAAGCCACTGATAAGTGATGAATACTTCTCCACTTTACTAATTCATCCAGGTTGGAGCATGTAGCAACAATCTCTTATACCCTGTGAATTTATACCGTTATCAATTAATACATGACTAGCCTTGTATTTCCTGTTTCGCTGAACTCTCATTATTAGTGCGGCATGACGACTGAGTATTGCTCTCAGCAGAGTAACATGAATCTCCAAGCGTTGATAATGAGGTATGCACGAAATACTCGTACATGATACATCTCTCGGTGTGTTATACTAGCCCAATTAAACATATTTGAATCTGGACTGTCCATATCAGTTTCAGAAACAATCACGACCACGCAAGTCGGCCGCATGATTTAACCAGCCTAAAAGATCCTCAGCAGGAGCAGGCTACCACCTTAATGACCACCAGCGGGACCACTTACGCCCTGGTCGGTCGAATATCTACCATGCCACCCAAACTACCACCGAGCACCAGCCTGAAGTTGGATGTCCAGGCTGGTATGGAGCGGCTTGGAAGAGACATGCGAACAAGGCCGCCTATGGTAGTCTCAAAATCATCACTTCCGTCCAACATCACCAGCATGGTTGGATGGCATAGATCGTCCTATGACTGGATGGACAAGCGTGTCCTGCACACCGGCGGGCCCTCTTCACGCCTGCATAATCGATCCTCCCCTGACCTAGCAACAGAACCATGTACGGTAGCCCGAAGTTGGGCCTGCGTGAAAGCTTAACGTGTCGCAGGAAATTCTACTAAAGGTCCCAAATTGATCACGATCATCCAATTTCACCGGCATGATTGGATGGCTTAGATCGGACCCATAGCCACCAGGAAGGTATTGGCGCGTTCACCACCGGCCCAACGTGGGACCCACATGGTCGTCCTCCCCAAAAGAGAAGTGTGGCTTGCCAATTCGTCTATCCAAAGAAGTGTGGACGTGAAACACTAATTAGGGTTTGCGGCACATCACATGTGTCGCAAATCATTCTCAACCATCCATCTTCGCAGGTATAGACGGAAGGTGTAGATGTAGATTCAAAGGGCCCAGAGCATGTCAACACAATCACCGTGGGTCTGCCTACATACATGACTAATCGGTCAAGACCAACTATGGTTGGTCGTCTCGATTCGTGCGCGCAAACTAGGCATGGTCGCGCGTTTTCAATAGCAAATCGATCTCGACCACTGAACTTTGTCGGACAAATTGAGTGGCTTAGATCACATCTTCACGAGATAGTGAGGTGCGGACGTGTACACTGGCCTGTCGACTGCACGCCTGACTGATCGGCCAAGACCGACCATGGTTGGTCGTCTCGAAACGCGCACCCGAAGTAGGCACGACGTGCGGTCTTCAATTCCTTTGCGGCATGAGATTTCTGCCGCAAATCGATCTCAACCACTCCTCTTTTCCAGACAAATTGAGTGGCTTAGATCGCATCTCCATGGGACAGAGAGGTACAGACACCTACACCAGCATGCCGTCTACATGCATGCCCAATCGGCCCTGCCAAAACGTATCCCATGCTTGGATTCGACCAAGATAAAGGTTGGTGTTAGAGAACCTCCTAAACCCTAATCCGACGGTCGCAGATGTGGGTCGCAAGCCATCTCGTCCGTCCAACTTCACCATCCTGGACGGACAGCCTAAGACATGAGTTAGGCAACCAGTGAGGCATCACCACGATCACCGTCCACCACTCTTCCACACAGAGTGATCGGCCAAGTCAGGGCTTACCTGTACAGCCTTTAAACGATCACTCGAAGATGGCTGGACGTGATGCTATTTTCTGCGACTTACTCCGTTAAGCCTTAAAACAGCGATGCTTCATACACGCTGAATATATGCGATGCATTAGATAAGTAGAATGCACATGATATTTCACAAATATCGACTTCCTAAATAACTTAGTTATTTAACCTATCACCATATGCTACTTCTTGTGGGTCCCACGATGATCCACACAACTCCAGACATCATGTATGTCACAAACTGGGGGATACTTACTGGGGTATTGGTCTGGAGGTTTACAGCGTGCAGCGTGCGACACGCCACTGCAAGAACTTGTCAGGAAGACATGGACGGTTAGCGATGATAGGAGAAGTGGGATTATACCTGATCGTGTGACAAACACCAGCACGACCCCAGTACTCCATCACTCCACTTCCTACGAGAGACTGGGTTTGTGCTTTATGACTTGTATAAATAGGTTCTCCGCCCTATTTTCCACAGAACACAAGCAATCAAGTGTTATACGTATCCAGAACGCCAGGACTGATATCTTCCATATTGCAAGCCAGTTCCTCATTCTGATACAAGTCATAAACATCCCACACCTTCACAATCTCAACACCTTCTTCGGTTCCCTCTCTAAGATCAATCCCATCTCCTTTACTTTGTGACCGAGGCAAGTCTGGAACGGCCATTTATTGGTTTAGGCCAGAATTGTACAGATTGATTTCTCGAATCAAAAGCACTCCCGTGAAGTGCATTTGTTTAGGGTTTAGATTCATTTCTCATCCACACACCCCAAATTACCAAAACCGACAGAAATAGTTTTCACCCATAAATAACAGGCTACTACAGAAAATTTGTTAAGGGGTATGGTACCATCAGTAAATCTCTTACAGATTTGTTGAAGAAAAATTCCTTCTTATGGTCACCATTAGCAGAAGAAGCCTTCTCTACACTTAAGAATGCTATGTGCACTACTCCTGTACTAGCTCTTCCATATTTCTCAAAGCCATTTGTGGTGGGACTGATGCTTGTTCTAGAGGACTTTGGGTTGTAATTATGCAAGAAGGAAGATCCATTTCCTACTACAGCAAGACACTTGGGCCTAAAGCTTTGGGATTGTCTACTTATGAGAAAGAGCTCTTAGATGTGGTCAATGTAGTCACAAAATGGAGACACTATCTCACTGGCCACCATTTCATCATTAATATTGATCAACAAAGTATCAGGTATTTCATGGAGCAGAAAATTACTACACTATTGCAACAAAAATGTATCATTAAACTTTTGGGCTTTGATTACACCATTAACTATAAGAGGGGATTAGAAAATAAAGCTGCAGATGCTCTTTCCAGACTCCATGTTGAGGCTTCTACTTCATCCTGCAATGCCTTAACTCTGTCTACACCAACATGGTCTCAAGGCATCATTAACAGCTACACTAATGATGCTGAAGAATCTAAACTCATTCCACAACTATTAGTGAATACTGATGCAATTTCTCACAATACATACAAGGAGGGAATTCTTAGATTTAAAGGCAGAATCTATGTGGGCACTACAACTAACCTAAGGCAACACATCTTACAGTCAATTCATTCCTCTGCCATTAGTGGTCATTCAGGTATTCAAGGGAGTTATATTAGAGCTAAGAATTACTTCTACTAGAAGGGTCTCAAACAAGATAACTTGCTCTTGGTCAGCCAATGTGACACTTGTCAAAGAAGCAAATTGGAGCATACTTATTCTCCTGGTCTTTTACAGCCTCTACCCATTCCAGATCAAGCCTGGAAACATATTACCATGGATTTCATTGATAGTCTTCCTAGATCAAACAACAAGAATGTGATCATGGTGGTAGTAGACAGATTTACTAAATACATCCATTTTATAGGGCTTACTCACCCATATACAACAATTACAGTGGCTTAGGAGTTCTTGAACAACATCTTCAAGTTGCTTGGCTTACCTACTTCAATTGTCTCTGACAGGGACAAAGTCTTCACCTGTAAGTTTTGGCAAGAGATATTCAGAACCTTGGGCACCCATCTAAACATGAGCACTGCTTACCATCCTCCGTCTGATATCCAATCTGAGAGGGTGAATGCCTGTGTGGAAATCTATCTGAGATGCATGACAAGCCATAAACCAAAGAATTGGTTCAACTGGATTCCCTTGGATAAATGGTGGTACAATACTAACTACCATACCATCTTGAAAATGTCTCCATTTCAGGCTCTATATGGGTATGTACCACCTCACATAGCTTTTCCAACCTTAGCCACAACTTCTACAGCTTCAGTGGAGGAATATTTAAAGAGAATAGATGTTGTACTGGAAATTCTGAAGGATACTTTGCAAAAGAGCCAAGCCAGGTTGAAGTGGTTTGCTAACCATAAAAGAACAGATAGGTCATTTTTTGTGGGAGACTTAGTTTATCTGAAGCTTCAGCCATATAGGTAGACTACTATAGCTTTGCGTAAGAATTTTAAGCTGTCTGTCAGGTATTATGGTCCATTTCCAGTCTTGCAAAGAACTGATCAAGTTGCTTACAAGTTGGAACTGCCTCTCAGCTCCAAGATACACTCAGTCTTTCATGTATCACAACTCAAGAAGAAGATAGGAGATGCTCATACTACAATGCCTTCCTTACCGTTGGTGGACACAGATGGGGAGATTGTTCTCAAGCTAGTCGCCACCTTAGATTCCAGGCAAATTTTTCGCCAAGGGCAGGCAGTCCAACAACTTTTGATCCAGTGGTCACACACCACTCCAACTGATGCTTCCTGGGAAGATTTGGATCATGTTCGAGCACACTTTCCAAAGTATCATCCTTGAGGACAAGGATATGCTGAAGGGGGGAGTATTGTCATAGTCCTGGGTGCGCATAACTTCCGAGAGGGTTATTTATCTTTCAAAATTTCTAGCCGTTATTAACAGTAATTAGTCTCAGTTAATTCCGTTTTACGTTTTGGTTAGAAGTCAGTGGTACTGTGGAGCTTATAACCACGTGTAGGCCTGTGATTTGATAGGGTTTGCTGTTAGGTCTTCGTCTCCTTTATTATTTGTACCTGCATTCAAAGCAAATCATGAATATAGAAAAAGAAGAGGCAGTACAGTGGTACTGAGGTCACTTATACTTACCCTAGTTATCTCTTTTATTATGAGTGATCCATCAGGATCATAACACCTCGCATCACCAGTTCCTTGCCAAACTCCACAACAAACTTCAGTTACCATCTCCAGAAACCCATTGCAGTTGCCAACTTGAGATATAAATCCATCAGTGCCATCTCCTCAGGTCCTCGATCTCCACAGTAAGCTCACAACCCGGATTCCATTGTTGTTGCCATGTCCACAGCTCTGTCAATCATGACGCGCGCCTCCACTTCATATAAATCATCTCAGTCACGTCCAGGCTCTTCATGCGATAACCCCACTGCCAGCAAACAAACACACATCTGCACTTCCAATCATATCCAGTCTAGCCACCGGCTGCAATTGTCTACTCCCTGACCGGCTATATGAACTCAACTAATTGACCTCCATCTCCTTCGAACCAACAGATTAAATGAGAATTCAAGGACAGGCACATACAAACTCAAACCGAAGCACCTTCCTGAGTTCGACTTAACCATCTGAATCGCGGCCAGCAACAATACATATGTCCGTAAATCCAGCCACCATCACCTGCAATCGATCTGACACATAATACTTCTTTTTAACTCCGAGCAGCACCAACCTGTTCTGGCCAAAAACGTCACTTCCACCGGATGCCACAACTCAACACCTCTTTGATTTCTTCATCGTCATAGCTCCTCAACTGAGCTTATACAACTCTGTATGTTTCCCTTCATCCTCAATATTTCTGCTACCAAAAATCATCTTCCGTGGATAAGAATACCACCTGCTAATTGATTTACGTGTATCCCATCTCCATTCAATCATCAGCAGCTTGGACGTAATGACTTGAAACGAAGCACAAACTCCAGTTTCAATCATGTCCATAATACTCAAACTCCATTATTTTGTAGCATTCAGCCACTCACCGTAAGACTCCATGGATACTTGACTCCATTAACATCAAACTCCATTTATCTGTATCGGTCCCGGAAGTCTCGATCTCACACTGTGAGAAGTAACAGCAGCTGCTTGATTAAAGAAAAAATACTTTCTTTATTTTGATAGAACTCAACATCCCACGTGCACCTTTATTTAAATCTTGGTGAACTTGCATGTGATGCTTGGTAATCAAATACCCACTTTACCATCTTCTGGCCATGAGTTAATTAAGTGGTGCTATCGTGAAATGAAAGTGGCAGCCAGATTAGTCTCCAGATTCTTTTGGTGTCGTGAGTAACTTGGGTGGTGCTGATATATAGACATATCAGGCCAGCCACATTTTGTCGCTGCAAACGTCTGTTAACTTCTCATTTAGCTGTTTATCATTCCGGATGATCGAATTCGCTTGTACTTTCTACAAAAAAGCACTAAAATTGTGTTATTAGCCAAACATTGAGTCATAGCTCATATAAATACGGGTATAAAATGTAGCACTTACGTGCTTATCAACACCCCCACACTTATATTTTGCTAGTCCTCGAGCAAAACAGAAAATTGACCCGCTCTGGTCATAAAATGATAAGAAAAAGAATAGACCGGCTCAGCTGGTCATCATTTTTTATTTTTTTTAAGACCTGCTCTACAGCTGGTCATAATATGATAAGAAAATACATAAAAATAGACCCGCTCACAGCTGGTCATAAGAAAATGATAAGAAAACAAAAGAATAGACCCGCTCAACAGTTGGTCATAAGAACCCTACAATAGACCCGCTCAACAGCTGTCATAAATTGCAAGAAAATTCCTGAAAAAGAAAAGTAAAAAGTTAAACACTCCCCCACACTTAAACATTACGTTTTCCTCAATGTAACTGAGTCATCCAACGTAAAAATTAAGATGGGAAATTCATAATATATGAAAATAAACAAATAAAAATAAAACAAGAAATAGAAATACCTACTGGAATATACATACAAGACTCTCCATATATCAACAACCTAAATAATTGGGGATCAACCCAGAGCACAATATATACAACCGTTGACAACCTCAAATCCTCGCTGAAGCAACGTAAAGATATAAAGACTGTCAAAAGGAAAGAGCTACCCTCAAACCTGTGTTTTGCAAATGATGTATCATTTTGATCAAAAATAACCGAGTCAAAGGGTTCGTTACATATGGGAATTGAAGAGATCTGGGAGACATGCACAGGCAAAGAGAAGTCACGAGATGCAAAATAATCTAGTAATACTGGAGAAGCACGCAATTCTAATCCAAAATTAGGAATCTTCTGAAAGGTTATGCTAACAATTCTAGGTATATTAACTTCTCCACTGGGTTTGTGACCCTGTACTAAATCATCATCAATCAAGGAATCAATAGGAATATCACAATAAAGATGATTAAAAAAAACCTTATAGATAGAGTGTAGTGTCTCTAAGTCGTTAGACTCAACTATGATTTCCTCAGAATTAACACATTCTTTATGAGCATCATTGTTATAGCACTGATATGTCATACCGTCTACAACAATGGTATCCTCAATCCTAAAGTCATCCTTTTGAATAGGTGAGTGATCATTAACATGATCAGGAGTTGGACTAAATACACCACCTTCACTTGGTATGACAATGTCTTTATTCCTATGATCACAATTATCAAGTTCATCATCATTCTCCGTACACATTGATTCATTAGCTAAAGAGTTTCCATCATAAATATCAAGAGTATTAGAAAAATTAAAACTTGTCTCCTCCGTAAGACCACAATCTTTTATCGACTGCGTTAGTTGAGCAATCGATAAAGCATTTTTTTCAGCAAGCTGAGCAATATAATCATGGCTTTTACTAAGCTCGGCAAAAAATAACTCATTGGCTTTGGTATGTTCAGCAATGTCAGTATTGAGGCATTCTAACAAAGATAGTTGTGATGCATATAGGTCACAGTAAGATTGATCATCTCTCTCATGTTGTGACGGAGAAGTGTGTGAATAATAATTGGAATCAACATATTGTGGCTCATAATCAGGGTAAGGTTGGTAATGATCATAACCTTCACAAGGTCCGGAATGAGCACTGTTAGAGCACTGCTCGGTAATGATCATAACCTTCACAAGGTTGGTAATGATCATAACCTTCACAAGGTTGGTAATTCCAATCATTATTTACACACTGTTAAAGCACTGCTCGGTCAAACTCGCATGCGTTGCTATCTCAAGCATGTTTGTCAATGTTAGTGATCAAAACTATAAGTCTTGATTTCTAGTCTACTATAACTAAGTCTCGGACTAGGATAGTAAGTGTAGTTGAGCTCAAGGACTCCATGGCGATTCATCATACAAGACGAAGATCTACTCAAGGAACCGGTGGAACTTCTCGACAAAAAGGTATGTGGAGACTTGAACGTATCTGTCACTCAAAAGTCTATCTATTCTCCCACTCTTTAAGACAAAATTCGTATGCTATATATATATATATATATATATATACTATGATTATACACACTTGGTATTTCGAGCCGAGTATACCTCGCCTATCTATATCTCGAAATATGTGTTGGTAAGCTTTTCGCTTCGACCAAGTTTATCTTTACCTAGTAACGAAAGTAATGATATGTTTCAATCACTTTGAAAATTGCTTTGCCGAGAAATGGTGTAACAACTCCTCTAAGAATGTTTCAATGATTGGAATGAGAGTTTAGATTATATAACCAATGGATTCCTTGAACCTAAGTTTTTGAACTTTGTTGATCAAGAGAACCGGAAAGATGGCAAGTGCCAAGTACGCGAACTCAGTCCGCGAACTGCCGAAGTTCTCAAACCCGAGAATTTCTACTGGAGTTAACAAACTACTTGCGTGAGATAAGTCCGTGAACCCAGTCCGCGAACCCATTCCGCGAACCGGCGAAGTTCTCATCCCGAGAATTTCTGCTGGAGTTTGTAAAATCTATCCGGTGTCTTAAGTTCGCGAACCTAGTCTGTGAGCTTGAGAAGGTTATATATCTAAAGATGATTTCTGAACTTAATCTTAAACGACTAAGGAATGCATTTGCAAACCGTGGCTATTAAAGTTCATGAACCGATTTGAGTGAATCAAATCATCTTTGCTTCAATTGTGTCTTGTGTAGTTACATAATATTTCCTTGCAATTGAACAACTCTCTAACTAGTTCATTTGAGTCATTTGAACTAGTTATTGTGAAGAAGAACATGGTTGGTATGAAATGCTCATATGGTTAACCTTTCGGTTAAACTATTGTTGAACCAACAATGCACACATTTGGGTACGGTTAACAAACCTAGAAGCGTGCAGTTCGTCTTTGTATAACAAGCTAAGTTTTCAATCTAACGGTTGAGAAATATTAGCTTGAATCTAAATCAGGTTTTCATCTAACGGTGAATATTGATTGCTTCGTTACCAAGGCAAAACCCTGATTTGAAAGACTATATAAGGGGACATCTAGCAACTCTGCAAAACTAATCCCCACACCTTACGTGTGATAGTAGTTTGCGTGCTAGAGTCGATTCTCTTTTAACATTTGGTTTTCTTCTTCTAAAACCAGGTGTTTGAGGGATTTTGGTAATTTCGTGTGTGTGGGTGAGAAACGAATTTAAACCCTAAACAATGTACTTCAAGGGAGTACTTTAGATTCGAGAGATCAATCTGTACAAGTCCGGCCTAAACCAAGAAATGGTCGTTCCAGACTTGCTTTGGTCACAAAGTGAAGGAGAAGGGTTAGTTTTGGGGAAGGAAGCGAAGAAAGTGTTGAGACCACAATAGTTGATTCTGGAAGAGTAGTTGTTTTCCACGACTTGTATCAGAAAGTGAGAATCTAACAGATGGAAAGCTAGCAAATTTTTTCTGAGTGTTGTATGCTCCTGACCTGAACTTGTTGTTCGGTGGAAATAGGTAATGCCTATTTATACAAGTCGAAGTGAAACGTACTCTGGTCTCATTAAGAAATGGAAAACGGGTGAGTAAATAAGAGGAGGTGGTAACCGGTAACGCCTAGAATTGATGTTCCATAAAAGAAAGCGTTTCACCATTACTTCCTGTATTTACTAACCGCCTCATCCTTATGACACTTTCTTATAATGGGCGTAGTGTACGCCGCAGGCTGTAAACCGCCAAACCAATACCCAATGAGCATCCCCCAGTTTGTGACATGCGTTGATGTCTCGAGTGTTTTCATGGAAAACATGTAGCACATTGTTGTTGTTGTCTGGAAAGTTGAGCTTGGGAGACTTTCCGGCTTGGTGGTGACCTTCGACGGTCGAGATTTTTCATCTTAAGAGGAAAGGTAGTCGTTGATTATTGCAACCCTTCGTTTGGTATCCAGTGGCATGAAAGCATGATCAGTATGGCTTTAATATGACCTAGTTTAGGCGCGGCCAAAGTTAGGGTTTTGGCTTTGTTTAGGCGCGACCAAACTAGGGCCAAAGGTTGCCATGCGTTAGCTGGTAACCTTGAACGGCTAAGATCTGCACCTTAGATGAAAAAGTGGTCGTTGATTGTTGCAGGCCTTCATTTTGGTAGCCGCATAAGGAAGGACGGTATGGCGTGGCGCGGCGAGGTGGTTGGCATGTCATTGGCACATGTGGCATGGCATGCCTTGGCGCGGTTTGGCGTGGCCAAAACTAGGGTTTGGTGCCAAAGGTTACCATGCATTGTTTGGCAACCTTGAATGGCTAGGATTCGCATCTAGGATGGAAGGGTGGTCGTTGATCGTCGCACGCCTTCGTTTTGGTAGCCACATAGGGAAGGCTGGTATGGCGTGGCGCGGCGAGGTGGTTGGCATTCCATTGGCACATGTGGCATGGCATGCCTTGGAGCGGTTTGGCGTGGCCAAAACTAGGGTTTGGGACCAAAGGTTACCATGCGTTGTTTGAAAACCTTGGACATCTAGGATTTGTATCTAGGATTGAAGGGTGGTCGTTGATCGCCGCACGCCTTCGTTTTTGGTAGCCGCATAGGGAAGGCTGGCATGGTATGGCGAGGCAAGGTGGTTGGCATGCCATTGGCACATGTGGCATGGCATGCCTTGGCGTGGCCAAAATTAGGGTTTTGGGCCAAAGGTTACCATGCGTTGTTTGGCGACCTTGGACGGCTAGGATTTGCATCTAGGATTGAAGGGTGGTCGTTGGTCATCGCACGCCTTCGTTTTGGTAGCCGCATAGGGAAGGTCGGCATGGTGGGCCAAGGAAAATGGTGCGGACGGCTTGGCATAGTGGGGCCAAGTTGGCACGGACGGCTTGGCATGGTGGGGCCAAGGGTTGGCACAGACGGCTTGGCATGGTGGGGCCAAGGCAAGGTGCGGTTGGCTTTGCATGGTGGGGCCAAGGCAAGGTGCGGTTGGCTTGGCATGGTGGGGCCAAGGAAAAATGGCGCAGACGGCTTGGCATAGTGGGTCCAAGGGTTTGGTACGGACGGCTTGGCATGGTGGAGCCAAGGCAAGGTGCGGTTGGCTTGGCATGGTGGGGCCAAGGGTTTGGTGCGGACGGCTTGGCATGGTGGGGCCAAGGCAAGGTGCGGTTGGCTTGGCATGGTGGGGCCAAGGGTTTGGCATGCCATTGGCGCATGGTGCGGATAGCATGGTTGGGACCAAGGCAAGGTGTGGTTGGCTTGGCATGGTGGGGCCAAGGGTTTGGCATGACATTGGCGCATGGTGCGGGTAGCATGGTTGGCATGCCTTGACGCGGTAGACGTGGCTGGCATGGTTTTCCATTGGCACAGTGGTGCGGCTGGCATGTTTGGCATGCCTTGGCGCGGAGATGTGGCTGGCATGGTTTGCCATCGGCACAGTGGTGCGGCTGGCATGTTTGGCATGCCTTGGCGCGGAGATGTGGCTGGCATGGTTTTCCATCGGCACAGTGGTGCGGTTGGCATGGTTGGCACGCCTTGGCGCAGAGATGTGGCTGGCATGGTTTGCCAGCGGCACAGTGGTGCGGCTGGCATGGTTGGCATTCCTTGGCGCGGAGATGTGGCTGGCATGGTTTTCCATCGGCACAGTAGTGCGGCTGGCATGGTTGGCATGCCTTGGCGCGGAGATGTGGCTGGCATGGTTTTCCATTGGCACAGTGGTGCGGCTGACATGGTTGGCGTGCCTTGGCGCGGTAGACGTGGCTGGCATGGTTTGCCATTGGCACAGTAGCATGAGAATTAGGGTTTGGTATAGATGATGTCGGTCAATGCTAAGGGTTCTGCCATGGAACATGACACATGTATATGAAAAAAGGTACCCTGGTAATTCTTACGTAGGCATGCTGATTGAGTCAATAAATGCGCTAGTGGTCGAAGTGACGTCATGTCAGATGTGCAGTTTTACAATTTTAACCCTAAGCTAAAAACCACCATCAACATTAAGTCCCCTGCTTAGCTCGGAACAGGAGCATTGTTGCGAGGTAAGCATAAGATGGTGACATGCGAGGATAAAATCGAAATGACAAGTCGTGAAAAGATGGTCAAGAAGATCCGGCTAACCTTTTTCGAGAGGTAAGGATAGTTCGTGATTCTCGTGTTGGCGGCCTTGCATAGATTCTGCTTGTGGTGTTGTTGGCTAGACCGTGAAGTGGTGAGATGTAGATTGTCGGCTTGGCTTGGAATGGGAGCCGCCGTCTTTGGTCGTCTTGGATTCGGAGCCGCAGGCGTTGGTCGGCTCGGAATGGGAGCCGCAGGCGTTGGTCGGCTTGGAATCGGAGCCGCAGGCGTTGGTCGGCTTGGAATGGGAGCCGCAGGCGTTGGTCGGCTTGGAATGGGAGAAACTGTCTTCAGTCCGCAGAATGGTGTAAACTGGTTTCGGAACTTCAGATGCCAAACGATGGTGATGACGCTGGAACTTCGGTTATCAAATGGTAGTGATGGCGCCTGACAACTTTGTCTAAATTAGGGTTTGGCATGCCGAAACCCTAACTAGCGCCCCTTACTAAAATCGTTGTAGAATTCTCGTACAAACTCGGATTTTGACGGTCCGCCCCTCCATATGACCGGAAAAGAATTTCCTATCTCCTAACACAAGAATATTTAGGTTTTGACCTCGTTTAGGAGGTGAAAACGGCCCGACAGTGAAACTCAGGAAGGATTCATGAGGGATGTTGTGGGCCGGGGGTAGCATAGTCGCGCCGAGTCCTCTATTCCCGTTCATGGAGCAAGAAGGAAACTTTATTCTTTGCAAACTCTAGAAACTCCGTCCATATGAAAAGAGGTATTGACCCTCTTCTATTTTTCTGTTGCTCGTCCGGATCCGTGCTTTTGTCTGCAGTGTCTCTCCTGTGGATTCCAAAATTTTCCATACTACATCGCATTCTTGGGACGGATGGATGAAATATATGCTCGGAAACGATCATGTCAGGGATAATCTTGGAGATTGTGGTTGCGTTGTCGGTCCATCCTCGACTTTAGGTTGTTCAGTGGCTGGACCTTTTGATCGTGATGATGATGTGTTGTGAATGCTTTCATGGTCGAAAACTTCTGGAGCCATTAGATGAAATAGATAAGTTGGGAGACGTATCGTTACCGACATGCTGCTATCAAGTCTTCAAGGACTTTGTTCCAAAAGACATCCTTCGAACCATCTTCTGAATCTTGGACTATCGTATGGAATGGGACGCGGTGAGCAATCCCCAGTTATATTTCTGTTAGATCCGATGGCACGGACGAATATTTGAATATATCTTTGTGGCGTGCTTTTGGAGTCCTCGATGCACATGTACGGCTTCATGTTGAAAAATTCATGCGGCTCGTAAAACTTCGGCAGTGACGATGTTGAAATCAGAAATAACCAGGTTGAGGGGAGTGAAGGCGTCCCATGATGGTAGTCCCCATTTGTAGCCTTCTTTCATTGCATCGCCTTGAATCCATGTCCACGGGATTTGATACAAGCTTATTGTACTCTTCTGGATGTGACGTTGGGATGCACATGGACGAAATATTCTGGATAGCGGGGAAGTAGCAATGACAGAGTTATGTTGTTTATCGTGGCTCCCTTTGTTTCTTCAAGAAAATGTTTCAGCCGCGTCTCAGGAGTTATCTCATGAGTCTTTGATGGTCGTCGGGATGGACTGCGAAGAGCAGTCCCCAGTCACATTTTTCTTTAGTTTCTGAAGTTGTTTTCCTCTGAGCAGGCTTGGGATCCTCTGCGGCCTCGTAAAGTGTTGAACGCGTCTTCTAGACAGAGAGGTGATGATATTCTTGCGCTACACCCTTGAAGAGTAGATGACCTTGTTGTGGCTATGGCCTTTTGGTTGACTGTGTCTTCTGAGCTTTGACGGTGAAGGGATTTTGTGTATATCCTCAGTCCCCAAGTATGGTTTACATGTTTTCATCTTTGTAGCGATTGCTGCTGTGGTGAAGCTTTGGATGGTATCAACAAATGAGTGGCAACAGTTCTTGGTAGAAGATGTAATCAGAAGAGACTACATTGTCGTGGTAACAAAGTAGGTTGGCTGGAATTGTATGAGCATCCATGGAAGTAAAAGGATTGGTTAGATGCGTAAGCGAGCAAACTGTCCATGATCATAAGTTTTGGCGGGATGGATTAAAAAGCGGTCATGACTACGAAGACTGGATGGCTGCGATAATGGTCCTTGACATGGGGAGCGTGGTGGTACGACCCTTTGCAGGAAGGAGTGGCGGCCACGGTATGATCCTTGGCAGGAGGAAGCGGCGTTGAAGCGGCTTCGGCTCTTGGAGAGGATGTTGAAACTTAAGAAGAAGCGGAGAGGCTGCGTCAATCAGTGTGTTGTCAAACTGGACACCCTTCAAGCGAACAGTGATTAGGAGTCCCTAGTTCTATCTATCGTGCTTTCCAAGAGAGGTGGGGGTTTGGGAACGTCTTCCTGGCTGGAAATAGCTGCTTTCCTGACGCAGCGCGGTTAAGGGATGCAAATATATCTTGACTTTGCGCCTTGGGAAAATATTGAATCACTCATAAATGTTTCATCATAGACTGCACGATTTTGTGGGCGCAGTCTCCAGAAATCAAGCATCTCCTGACAGGAAGAGAGTCTTTGTGAACTCAGGGGTGTTGATGATATCCTTGCCTCGATTTTGGATAAGTCGTTCCTGATCTCTACGTGTGATGAAATTGGATTGTTGATTCCCTTCCACTGAGTGTTCAAGAGCAACGCTGGAAGGATGCAAGATGCTAGCGCTTGAAAGGTGCAAGCTATTAGCGCTAGATTGGCTTGGAATGGTCGTTGGCTTGGCATGGACACTGGCTTGGCATGGACGCTGGCTTGGCGTGGAAGCTCGCTTGGCACGGTGTTGGCTTGGCGTGGCACGGACTGTTGGCTTGGTGTGGCGCTGGCTTGGTACAGCGTCGGCTTAGCGCAGCGCGGTAGCAATAAAGTGGGAAAACATATTCCAGGTATGTACTTCAGTGTTTCTCTTTCAATTTGTTTTCTTGTTTTTCTTGTGTTGGTGCAAACCCTAGCCATAGGTATGCCTTCCGTAAATCTGTAGAAATATTGTTCTTTTCTTCGAATATCACCGTAGTAGCGTCGGCTACCTCATGAATAGTGACTGGTAATCGTTATTATGCAAAGTAGGTACGTACGGGTAGGTGACTGATCCCACGAAGAACTGAGCGTTAGGGTTTCTCTGAGATCCAAAAGTTGCAGGCCAAGATGACCGAAGGTCCTTCTGCAGATGGGGTCAAACAACAAGAAGCGGAGGTCGAAAGGCTGACCAAAGAGTTGGAGCTGAAACAGGCGGTCCTCCAAATGACGAAGGACGCCTTCTTCGAGAAGAGAAAAACACCGTTGAATGGCTTCCTTTGAATGCACTTATGTCTTCTGAAATTCTTTTATTTAGTTTTTTTTTTTTTGAAAGGCAAATGAAACACCCAGCTTATGGTTTTGATTTTCTGGATTTTTGGGTTGATAGACAAGTGTTACCTATGAGGGTTTTGGATTATTATTCGGGATGAACAGTTTTAGGATGATGCCATTTTTTGTTATGATTGTAAGTGACACAAACATCCCAAGGAAGATATGGAACCGTGAACGTTGCGTGTCGGTAGATGACATGGGATGAAACATAACATGGCTATCGGTTTTATCATTCCAGTGAAAACTTGAAATAGTAAACCATGTATTTTGTCAAGGCAAGACTTACTCGGTTTTTTGGATCTGCTAACGAAAAATGAGTCAGGTGCAAGTCCGAGTTTTGTGATAAGCACCGCGATTATGGAAAGTCCCCAGTCGTCCCTGAGTCACTTGATAATTGAGTCGTCGATCCCTGGGCGGATCGTTTGCTTTTAACCTATGGCAAGTTCCCCATCCTCCCCTTGTCGTGTCATGACTGGTAATCGGGTCGTCTGGTAACTAAGTCGTCGATCCCTGAGCGGATCATATCGGGTCGTCTGGTAGCTGATTCGTCGATCCCCTGAGCGGCTCGGTCGCCTC
This sequence comes from Papaver somniferum, assembly GCF_003573695.1. Classification (NCBI taxonomy): domain Eukaryota; kingdom Viridiplantae; phylum Streptophyta; class Magnoliopsida; order Ranunculales; family Papaveraceae; genus Papaver; species Papaver somniferum. The sequence goes on along the minus strand of NC_039358.1, from coordinate 146,127,092 downwards.
TACCGTCCTGACGTCTGGATCGAAGTATGAGATCGAGGATTGAAAATTGACATTGTAACCAAAAGACCAATCTCCCACTGTGGTCGCCAATTGTTTGAGGGTGAAAACGGTATCTGCTGATTTTGGTAATTTCGGGTGTGTGGGTGAGAAACGAATTTAAACCCTAAACAATATACTGCAAGGGAGTATTTTAGATTCGAGAGATCAATCTGTACAAGTCCGGCCTAAACCAAGAAATGGTCGTTCCATACTTGCTTCGGTCACAAAATGAAGGAGAAGGGTTGGTTTTGGGGAGGGAAGCGAAGAAAGTGTTGAGACCAGAATAGTTTATTCTGGAAGAGTAGTTGTTTTCTACAACTTGTATCAGAAAGTGGGAAGCTAACAGATGGAAAGCTAGGAAATGTTTTCTGAGTGTTGTATGTTCCTGACCTGAACTTTTTGTTAGGTGGAAATAGGTAATGCCTATTTATACAAGTCGAAGTGAAACATACTCTGGTCTCATTAAGAAATGGAAAACGGGTGAGTAAATGGGAGGAGGTGGTAACCGCTAACGCCTGGAATTGATGTTCCATAAAAGAAAGCGTTTCACCATTACTCCCTGTATTTACTAACCGCCTCATCCTTATGACACTTTCTTATAACGGGCATAGTGTACGCCGCACGCTGTAAACCGCCAAACCAATACCCAATGAGCATCCCCCAGTTTGTGACATGCGTTGATGTCTCGAGTGTTTTCATGGAAAACATGTAGCACGTTGTTGTTGTTTGGCAAGTTGAGCTTGGGAGACTTGCCGGCTCGGTGGTGACCTTCGACGGTCGAGATTTTGCATCTTAAGAGGAAAGGTAGTCGTTGATTATTGCAAACCTTCGTCTGGTAGCCAGTAGCATGAAAGCATGATCAGTATGGCTTTAATATGGCCTAGTTTAGGCGCGACCAAAGTTAGGGTTTTGGCTTTTGTTTAGGCGCTACAAAACTAGGGACAAAGGTTGCCATGCGTTAGCTGGTAACCTTGGACGGCTAAGATCTGCACCTTAGATGAAAAAGTGGTCGTTGATTGTTGCAGGCCTTCGTTTTGGTAGCCGCATAGGGAAGGCCGTTATGGCGTGGCGCGGAGAGGTGGTTGGCATGTCATTGGCACATGTGGCATGGCATGACTTGGCGCGGTTTGGTATGGCCAAAACTAGGGTTTGGGGCCAAAGGTTATCATGCTTGTTTGGCAACATTGGATGGCTAGGATTCGCATCTAGGATGGAAGGGTGGTCGTTGATCGTCGCACGCCTTCGTTTTGGTAGCCGCATAGGGAAGGTCGGTATGGCGTGGCGCGGAGAGGTGGTTGGAATGCCATTGGCACATGTGGCATGGCATGCCTTGGCGCGGTTTGGCGTGGCCAAAACTAGGGTTTCGGGCCAAAGGTTACCATGCGTTGTTTGGAAACCTTGGACGGATAGGATTTGCATCTAGGATTGAAGGGCGACCGTTGATCGTCGCACGCCTTCGTTTTTGGTAGCCGCATAGGGAAGGCCGGCATGGTATGGCGCGGCAAGGTGGTTGGCATGCCATTGGCACATGTGGCATGTCATTCCTTGGCGCGGTTTGGCGTGGCCAAAACTAGGGTTTTGGGCCAAAGGTTACCATTCGTTGTTTGGCGACCTTGGAAGGCTAGAATTTGCATCTAGGATTGAAGGGTGGTCGTTGATCGTCGCACGCCTTCGTTTTGGTAGCCGCATAGGGAAGGTCGGCATGGTGGGGCCATCAACACAAGGTTCACGACTTAAAGACTTCATTGGGATTGTGAAGCCAGACCGATACTACTTTTATCGTAGTTGTGTGATCTGATCTTGCATCTTCTATCGTAACAGTACAATCATATTGATTGGCTTGAGATTGTTTGATTTCTCCGATAGGCAAGATATAAAAAGTAATCACAAACATCTTCGTCTCATTGTTTGTGATTCCGCAACATCTTGTTTCGCTACCATATGATTAAGATTGTTGTGAGGTGATTGATTAATCTAGGATGTTCTTCGGGAATATAAGACCGGATTATCAATTGATTCCTGTTCGCCTTGAATATTATCAAAAGACGAAACAAAAACTTTAGGGTTTTTCTGTGGGAGCTTTGATAGACTTATCTGTGTGAGATAGATTTGTTTATTGTTAAAGCCTGCGATTTTGGGTCGTAGCAACTCTTAGTTGTGGGTGAGATCAGCTAAGGGAATCAAGTGCGCAGTATCCTGCTGGGATCAGATGCATAGGAGTACAACTGTACCTTGGATCAGTGGGAGACTGATTGGAGTTCAACTATAGTTCAGTCCGAAGTTAGCTTGGAGTAGGCTAGTGTCTGTAGCGGTTTAATACAGTGTGTATTCAATCTGGACTAGGTCCCGGGGTTTTTCTGCATCTGCGGTTTCCTCGTTAACAAAATTTCTGGTGTCTGTGTTATTTCAGTTTCCGCATTATATTGTTTATCTTTATAATTGAAATAATACAGGTTGTGCGTTTAGATCATCAATTAGATTAATCCTTGGACATTGGTCTTTGGTACCGTCCAAGTTATTCCTTGTATTTGATTAGGACTCGCTGATTTCTATTAGCTTGAGTAAATCAAAACAAGAGAGAGATATTAACTCCTTTAGATACTTTTACCTAGATTGAGTCTGACTGTCTAGTTGATTCTCTAGAAAGTGTTTTGGAGTTAGTCCATACAGATTGCTAAGTGAAATATTGGGTGGTATTGTTAGACCCCCGCTTTTTCAATTGGTATCAGAGCAGGCAAACACGTTCAAGACCTTACAAGTCTGTGTTTGTAGCGATCTGACTATATGGACCATAAAGTCTCAATTGACGCTTCACCAGGTTTAAAAACTAAACGTAGAAAATGGTCTGACAAACTGGTTTCTCTTCAACAGGGGTTGGATGAACAAATTCGGATCAACTCTGGTCTTGTTGCAGAAATTGCAATTCTTAAGGATTTGATATCCAATAATAGTCCTGTGGTGAATCTGAAAAACTCCAGATGTTCCTCTTCAAAGAATAGTCACAATTCAGATGGTAATCAACGCCTTGATGTTGAGAAAGCTGATATGACTAGGAACCACTCAGACAAATGTCAAAGCCTTGGCTCGTGTTGCCGTCATGATTCTTCCAATCATCTTCAACAAGTTTGTATGTCGTTTCAAAAGAGTCTGAATGTTGCAAGTAATCTTTGTAAGAAAACTAAACAACTTTTTGTTACTCTGAAAGGACATACAAAACTATCAGGAAACTCTAAACAGAGGAATACTAATAGTATGGGTTCCTTTGCTTTAAGGTATACATCTCCGTTTCAATGGTTTCTTGATAGTGGATGTAGTAGACATATGACAGGGGATCTCACATGGTTTGTTTCTTCTATTGACTATGAAGGAGGTCCTGTAACGTTTGGAGATGAGAGTTGTTGATATATTAGCAAGAAGGGAACGATCAAACTACCCGGTGTTCCAGAAATCCATGATGTAGTATACGTATAAGGTATGACTGCTAATCTTCTTTCTATTAGTCAAATTTGCGACGAAGGCCATCGAGTTATCTTCAATGCAAATGGATGTGACATTGTAGACAAAATTGGGAAAATAATCTTTCAAGGAACTCGTGGTAAAAACAACTGTTATCTACTTGATACTCAGTTTAGAAACCATTGCAATTTGACTAAGGTGGAATCTACACATCTTTGGCATGAGCGTTTTGGTCACATCAATTATCTTCTTCTAACTAAGATCATTAACAATGAACTTGTTAGAGGCATTCCCAAAATCAATGCTAAGATCGAAGGTGTATGTGGTGCTTGTCAAAAGGGTAAGCAAACGAAATTTCACCACAAATCATCTCGAGACATTCTCATTAAAGCTCCACTTGATTTAATTCATATGGATCTCTTCGGACCAATTCAACAACCAACTGTTGTTGGAAAGAAGTATGCTTTAGCTATGGTATATGATTACACCAGATTCACTTGGGTTGCAATTCTGTCTCATAAGAATGAAACTCTTAGTGAATTCAAGATTATTGTTAAAAGGATCCAGAACGAACAAGGTCGCAAACTAAAGAAAATTAGAAGCGATCATGGAACTTAATTCAAAGACACCAAGGTATTTGAATTCTATGACGAACTGGGAATCATCCAACAATACTCTCCACTTATTACTCCTGAAGCTAATGGAGTTGCGGAAAGAAAGAAAGGAATATTCAGGAAATGGCTAGGGTAATGCTCCATAACAATAACTTACCATTAAGATTTTGGGGAGAAGCTGTCTTTACAGCATGCTATTTGATCTACCGTATGTATTTACGGTCTAAAACCCTTAACACTCCTTATGAATTATGGTATGGAAGGAAACCCAACCTACACTATCTCAGGGTGTTTGGAAGTAAGTGTAATATTCTGAAAGATCGAGAACAGAAAGGGAAATTCGACACCAAAAGTGATGAAGGTATCTTTCTTGTCTATGCTTCTGATAGTCGCGGTTTTCGAGTGTTTAATATCAGAACTCAAGTAATGATGGAATCTGCTAATGTTATCATTGACGATATTAGTAACTTTCATCTTGAAAATCCTCCAGCTGAATTGCCTCCAACCGAGACAATTGAGAAAGTCAAAGAAATTCCAGAATCAATTGAAGTTATCCCAACTGTTACTGATCCTAACATTTCTAGTGACGAGGAAAAAAGCACTGATCAAGGCATCCCTGATGAACAAGAACGTGTCCCTCCACGACATCTCTGGGTTCGAAGAAATCATGATCCCAACAGTATTACTGGAGGAAGAGATTCTCAGCCAAGACAAGAGGACAACTTCAAAATATGTGCAATTTTGGTTGTTATCTTTCGCAAGTAGAACCAAGGAATATTGATGAAGCTCTGAACGATCCCTTTTGGGTGAATGCAATTTCAAAAACAAGATGTATGGGAACTTGTACCTTGTCCCTCCAATATCAACATTGTTGGTACCAAATGGATATTCAAGAATAAGTCTGATGAATTTGGCACAATTGTCAGAAACAAAGCTAGACTTGTCGCTCAAGGATACTCACAGATTGAAGGGATTGACTTTGATGAAAACTTCGCTCATGTGGCACGCCTTGAGTCCATTCGTCTCTTGTTAGCTCATGCTTGTTTTCTTAAGGTTAAGCTGTTTCAAATGGATATAAAATCCGCATTCCTAAATGGAATTTTAAAGTAGGAAGTCTATGTCGTTCAACCGAAGGGGTTTGAAAACCCTGATTTCCCAGATCATGTGCTGAAACTCAAAAAGGAATTGTATGGGTTAAAACAAGCACCTAGATCCTGGTTTGAAAAACTCGCCACCTCTCTCATTAGAAAAGGTTTTTCAAGAGGTGGAGCTGATAAAACATTGTTTACCAAATGGAGTGGGAAAGATGTGGTGATTGCTCAAATTTATGTAGATGATATCATATATGGATCAACTTCTGAAAATATGCAAAGGATTTTCAAGTCTCTCTTGCTAAAGAATTTGAAATGAGCAATGTTGGTGAGTTGAAATTCTTCTTAGGATTACGAATTCAACAACATAAGGATGAAATTTACTTATCCCAAGAGAAGTATGCTCGAGATCTTGTGACAAGGTTCGGCCTGGATAAGTCTTCTCCAAAATTGACGCCTATGCCCACTACTGGTAAACTACATAGAGATGAGAAATGAGCAAAAGTAGATCAAAAGTTGTATCGATCTATTATTGGAAGCCTCTTGTATCTTACAGCTACTAGACCTTATTTTCGTTCAGTGTTGGTTGTTGTGCCAGGTTTCAGACAAATCCAAAGGAATCTCATCTTGCGGATGCAAAGAGGATCATTCGATATATTAATCATACTTTCGGGTATGGATTGTCTTACACTTTTGATACTAACACTGATTTATCTGTTTATTCAGATGTTGATTGGGCAGGTTGTGTAGAAGACAGAAAAAAGTACATCAGGGGGTTTCTACTATGTAGGACTAAATCTTGTTGCTTGGCATAGAAAAAAGCAAAGTTCTCAATCCCTTCTACATGTGAGGCAGAATATATTGCTGCTGGATCATGCTGTACTCAACTCCTATGGATGAAACAAATGCTAGCTGATTATGGAGTTGATACTGAAATAATGAAGATCTTTTGTGATAACTCTAGTGCGATTCGAATCACTGAGAATCTTGTTGAGCACTCAAGAACAAAGCACATTGACATAAGGTATCACTTTATTCGTGATCTCTATGAAAATGGTATCATAAGTATAGAATTTGTGCCTTCCGAACAACAATTGGCCGATATTCTTACCAAACCATTAGACACTGCTACCTTTCAAAATTTGCGGCAGTCAATAGTTGTTGTTTTGGTTCATTAAGCGTTTCGATAACTCTTGCCCCTATACTTATTTCTATCCTTTGGGCAATTGAGTTCGAAACTCCAGTAGGTTACTCCAGTTCAGTTTTTGTAGAGTTGTTTCTGTTATGGTAGTATTACATTTGTTTTTTCTCTTCAAAATCATTCTTTTCTCTTGAAATTAAGGTCGCTCGTTGTTGTTCTTTCGGGAATGACATCAAATGGGGGAGAATTCTTTTGAACTTGTGCTTAATGGTCATATCTTGAGGGGTGTGCGGCTGTGGAACTTTAGAGGCGTTATCTTGTATTTTTAAACTCCTTGATGAATGCTGATAGCTTCGGCTATATGATTGCATCTAAACAAGATGATGTGTGTTTCTTTATCTCAGTCATGAAATGTCTCTTATGGAAATTTCATTATGATCCCGTTCTTGTACCTTTGCCAATTTTATTGACAAAAAGGAGGAGAATTAATATGTAGTTCACACTACAAATACATATGATTTTAGGATCATTGTGTAAGGGGGAGTGGTTTTCATGTGAGATGGAGTATTGACTAAGGGGGAGTGATACATATCACCATAGTATTATTGTTGAAGTTGTGATACAATTGAACTTTGACACTGTGTAATAATACTATGACACAGTATAACAATGATCGAGACCGATGCTTTCTCATTGTTATAGCTAGGATCTTCAACAACTATGGTGCTAAACTTACAACCTTTGGGATCATTGGAGTACTTGGAAGTGACGAAGATTTCAAAGAATGTTGAAGATTAGACATGTGGATAGGAGCTACTAAAGTTTCATTATCTTTTTGTATTCCATATGTATTGATAGTTTTGTCACTAAAATTGACAAAGGGGGAGATTGTTAGAGCACTGCTCGGTCAAACTCGCATGCGTTGCTATCTCAAGCATGTTTGTCAATGTTAGTGATCAAAACTATAAGTCTTGATTTCTAGTCTACTATAGCTATGTCTCGGACTAGGATAGTAAGTGTAGTTGAGCTCAAGGACTCTATGGCGATTCATCATACAAGACGAAGATCTACTCAAGGAACCGGTGGAAATTCTCAACAAAAAGGTATGTGGAGACTTGAACTTATATGTCACTCAAAAGTCTATCTATTCTATCTCCTACTCTTTGAGACAAAAGTCGTATGCTATATATATAGACTATGATTATACACACTTGGTATTTCGAGCCGAGTATACCTCGCCTATCTATATCTCGAAATATGTGTTAGTAAGCTTTTCACTTCGACCAAGTTTATCTTTACCTAGTAACGAAAGTCATGATATGTTTCAATCACTTTGAAAATTGCTTTGACGAGAAATGGTGTAACAACTATATAACGTCCTCTAAGAATGTTTCAATGATTGGAATGAGAGTTTAGATTACATAACCAATGGATTCCTTGAACCGAAGTTTTCGAACTTTGTTGATCAAGAGAACCGGAAGGATGGAAAGTGCCAAGTCCGCGAACTGCCGAAGTTCTCAAACCCGAGAATTTCTATTGGAGTTGACAAACTACTTGCGTAAGATAAGTCCACGAACCCAGTCCGGGAACCGGCGAAGTTCTCATCCCGAGAATTTCTGCTGGAGTTTGTAAACTCTATCCGGTGTCTTAAGTTCGCGAACCTAGTTTGCGAACTTGAGAAGGTTATATATCTAAAGATGATTTCTGACTTAATCTTAAAAGACTAAGGAATGCATTTGCAAACCGTGGCTATTAAAGTTCATGAACCGATTCGAGTGAATCAAATCATCTTTGCTTCAATTGTGTCTTGTGTAGTTACATAAGATTTCCTTGCAATTGACCAACTCTCTAACTAGTTCATTTGAGTCATTTGAACTAGTTATGGTGAAGAAGAACATGGTTGGTATGAAATGATCATATGGTTAACCTTTCAGTTAAGATATTGTTGAACCAACAATGCACACGTTTGGGTACGGTGAACAAACCTAGAAGCGTGCAGTTCATCTGTGTATAACAAGCTAAGTTTTCAATCTAACGGTTGAGAAATATTAGCTTGAATCTAAATCAAGTTTTTAACTAACGGTGAATATTTATTGCTTTGTTACCAAGGAAAAACCCTGATTTGAAAGACTATATAAGGGGACATCTAGCAACTCTGCAAAACTAATCCCCACACCTTACGTGTGATACTAGTTTGCATGCTAGAGTCGATTCTCCTTTAACCTTTGGTTTTCTTCTTCTAAAACCAGGTGAACGACTTAAAGACTTCATTGGGATTGTGAAGCCAGACCGATACTACTTTTATCGTAGTTGTGTGATCTGATCTTGCATCTTCTATCGTAACAGTACAATCATATTGATTGGCTTGAGATTGTTTGATTTCTCCGATAGGAAAGATATAAAAAGTAATCACAAACATCTTCGTCTCATTGTTTGTGATTCCGCAACATCTTGTTTCGCTACCATACGATTAAGATTGTTGTGAGGTGATTGATTAATCTAGGCTGTTCTTCGGGAATATAAGACCGGATTATCAATTGGTTCATGTTCGCCTTGATTATTATCAAAAGACGGAACAAAAACTTTAGGGTTTTTCTATGTTAGACAGATTCATCCTTTGATAGACTTGTCTGTGTGAGACAGATTTGTTTATTGTTAAACGCCTGCGATTTTGGGTCGTAGCAACTCTTAGTTGTGGGTGAGATCAGCTAAGGGGATCAAGTGCGCAGTATCCTGCTGGGATCAGAGGCGTAGGAGTACAACTGTACCTTGGATCAGTGGGAGACTGATTGGGGTTCAACTATAGTCCAGTCCGAATTTAGCTTGGAGTAGGCTAGTGTCTGTAGCGGCTTAATACAGTGTGTATTCAATCTGGACTAGGTCCCGGGGTTTTCTGCATCTGAGGTTTCCTCATTAACAAAATTTCTGGTGTCTGTGTTATTTCAGTTTCCGCATTATATTATTTATCTTTATAATTGAAATAATACAGGTTGTGTGTTTAGATCATCAATTAGATTAATCCAACTTTTGGTTGTTGATTATCATTAATTGATCCTTGGACATTGATCTTTGGTACCGTCCAAGTTATTCCTTTTGTTTGATTAGGACTCGCTAATTTCTATTAGCTTGAGTAAATCAAAACAAGAGAGAGATATTAACTCCTTGAGATACTTTTACCTATATTGAGTCTGACTGTCTAGTTGATTCTCTAGAAAGTGCTTCGGAGTTAGTCCATACAGATTGCTAAGCGAAATGTTGGGTGGTATTGTTAGACCCCCGCTTTTTCACATACTCGGCAGGTTCCTGATAATCAGAAGGTGCATATGCATACTCCTCTGGTGAAATATCAGATGACTCATCTGTCGCAGCTGTTTTGGTAAGATTCCAGAAAGCTATAAAATAAGTCAACTCACTGGAAACCATAATACAAAGTAAAATTTTCTCAATAACTCACCTTACAAAAGCTTTCCGAGAATATCAAGTACTTACTTTAGGCATGTTGTTGACTCAAATAGCCGCTCTTCAGACTAAGGTACCTAAAAAAAATATCAAATAATCGACGTAAAAAGAACTAAAAGAAAATATAAAAATAAAAGCAAAAATAAGCTATTTACAGAAAATAAAAAATAAATACGTAGAAAATACCAATTACAATATTCCACAACCGCTCCCCGGCAGCGGCGCCAAAAATTGATAGGATTTCGACCGCAATCGCACGGCGTCTAACTAGTAGACAACGAAAAGTACAGGTCGTTCCCAGGAGGAGCGATGGAAATACCATAACCAATATCTCTAATAAAAATAATCAGAAATAATACTTTTGCATTTTTATAATTGAAAATGAAATAATAAAATATAAACAATGAAAATGAAAGCAACCAAGGTTTATCGTATCCACCACTATTTTTATTTGATTACTGAAATGAAACGTAACTCATGAATATTTATTTATCGTACGTTCTATCGACATCACCTATTAAATGTATTAAATTCGCAAATATCACTGGGACACCTTAAGCATGGCACATCAAAAGATTAAACCCAAGCATGCACCATCAAATTGCGTTAGCGAGAAAGTTGTACGAAACTAAATACCGGTGAAGCAACAACTCATTTCATCATTAACTCAATATATAAAATCATGGAATTAATTTATTCAAATCATAAATTGCTTCATAATTCGATTCAATCAAAAATAGTATAATACCCGAAGTGGTTTCACCCAATACTCTGGTCACACCAAGCTCTGCAACTCTTTCCATATATCTTCCACCAGTCAACCACCGAGCAACTACAAACCACTGGTTTCTCGAGCTCTTCCTTATCTGCACCACAGACTCGAGAAACACTAACACATGTATTATCTTGAACTGTACCTTTCCATGTATTCTTCTTAGACTCGAAACTACAGCCCCTTATCTCTGTTTTCGAGCATTTTCAACTCGGGTCCTTGTTAATGACAACAACCATCAGTCTCTTCATTGCCAAAATCACTGTGGCCACCTTCCAACTCCAGCAGACTTCAGTTCTTTTCCATCCATCTCTGCCTGCATCATCCTGCCAAGCTCCATCGACGACAACTTCCACCAGCTCGACTGATCATCAACCAACATCAACACTGTCGATTAACAACGGCAGCAACACGTCCCTGTCACCGAGCATGCATGTTGTTGAAGATGAAGCTATATTAAGGCACCAAAACTTACGATAGGGCAGTTATGAAGTCTTGTCCTAAATAGTTTCTAGCAGGTAGTTGCCTTGAGTAACTCAGGTGGATGCCTTTCTAAATTCCGTGTAGTCGACACCTTTTGCAACTTTAACTCGCTTCAATTGCTTGTAGATTCTTAATAGGACGTCGAAATCACTCCATTCTTTCGTCATTGGTTTCATATTTACATCCTCAATGTGATAGCACAAACTCCTAGGTTGAACGAGTTCCACTTGTTCTTTGGCCCTTTCTTCTCTTGTAGCTAACTTCTTTCCTTGCACAATTAAGTGCAAATTCACTTCTTTTGGATGATTCACCTAGCAAAACATAAATAAGACAAAACAAAAGTAATACAAGGATAATATGAAAGAAATCCAACAAAATCAAGCATGGAATCAACACTAAAATCATGTAAATTATGCATTTATCATCTTGAGAGGAAGGATGCACCAAGCCTAATCACATTAAAAGAGATTTAAGATATCATAAAGGATTTAGAAAGTGGACCCAACCATCCAAAGTTTGAACCCTGCACAGACAAAAGAAACAATGGCATAAGTTCCAAAAGATACTAATTTAAGAGGTACAAAATTACTGGAAGTACAATCAGAAGATGTTTTAATGATACTTTAAAGTTGAAAAGAACTTTTCTAGTGGTTTTGAGACACTGAATGATATTCTCTACATTTTCTAATGTCGGTGTAAGCATGCATCAGACCAATGACTAAATGAATGACTGCGCAATATATGCCAAAGTAGATCTGCAAGGATTTTTAGATTGCTTGCCCTTGTGTCAGTGAACTTGATAAAGAAGCGAGATTTGGACACATAGATATTGTCTTCGAGAATTGTTGCATTAAATTTCTTGTCTACATCGGCATTAAGACCTCCAATAGATGTTATTTCACCAAAAGCGATGTTCTCTTCACTCCCACCGAATGGGATAGGGACTGATCCTTTCAGTAGAACCATAACATACTGCAAATTAACATACAAACCTCAGTTGGCAAACATGGAAAGAGTTCGCAAGACAAGGCAAGTCCACTAGTACGAAACTTAGTGCAAAAAATGTACATATATGTTGAAACATTGATATGATATCTAAGATAACCATGTTATAAAATGCCCAAACAATACCCTGAAGGTGTTAAAATGACTCCATCTTTTATGAGTTTTCAATGTAACCATCACAAGTAAAAAAAAGATGTGAAATCGTACCAACACTCGATGAGACAAATATTTTCTTGGTCTGGTTAGATTACTCTAATCGTAAATTCACATGTCGTATAGTTGTAGCCTAAATTTGGCACGAAATTTTACCAGATGACAACTTCAGAATCTAAAATATAACGAAACAAATGAATGTGTATCAACAAGTTACACTAATAATTAGCATGTGTAACCAATAGCTACACATCCATTTAGCTTGCCAATTTATAACACTCTGCAATTCATATGTAAAATTAGATCCATAAGATAATGGATTAGACTGAATTAAGTTTGTAGTAAGTCATATTATCACAACATACGAGTTTACTTACGTACAAAGACCTTAGTGTCAAATATATTCACAAATAAAGAACAAAGATTCATATACTTGGTACCCCAACTTCCTCTTATGAACCAGAGGAGATCCTTTGTACTACAAATTTCACCAACACAACATAAAAATGCATAAATTCTTACACTTGCTGAGAAAGTTCTAAGTTACCAACTGCACACGTACATCAATGAAACAACACATAGCTTGTCAAATAACTATATAAATCTTTAAAAAGACATTTATTTCATAAAACTATTGAAAGTAAAGCAACTAAATGAATTGGTACAATTAATAAGAAAGCAGTAATTAACTTACTTTATGTAAATCATCTTATCTTGATTGTATTTCCCGTCCAAAGACATCTAACAGATAATTCCTTTAAAAACCTCCAAAACCAAATGAAGTAAAGACTTTGTAACACAAAGATTTCAGTGTTAAAAATATTAAAAATTAGTCTAGTCTAAAGTACAATTATTGTTTCTATGATTTCTCTACTCATACTCATCAGACAAATACACGAATCAGAAATTAAAATGATAAAAACTATCAAGAAAAAAAACAAATATAATTATCAAAAACAGAGAATCAAACGAATCAAAACTCAAAAACAACAACAACACAAATTAAAACCTACCTAAATTCAGAATTGTAAAATTGATTGGTTTCAACAATAATCTTTTGCGATATTAAAATCAAAACAAATCATAACATGATACAAATAAGAAACAGAGAAAATAAGAAAGGATGAATACCTTACCTGAACTAGCTTGAATTAATTGAAAATTTAGCTCGTAATTGATGTTAATAAAATCGATTTTCAGATCTATATAAACAATTAAATGTAAAAGAAGAAGAAGAAGAAGAAAACCCCAAGAACATCGCCAGAAAAAACATCAACTTGAAGAACAAATACTGAAACAGAAAACCTAATCGTCGATTAGACATCACGATTTGAGAATTGAAAAACTTCATTGAATCTTTTGTTGTAGTTTGATGTAACCTCGATCGAATCTATATAGTATTATCGATGAAGAATCAGATCGTAAACCAAAAACAAAACCCTAGAAATTATTTTCGGTAGAGCCGAGAGAGAGAAAGAGAAATGAGAAATGAAATATCTTCTTATTTTCCTCTTGTATTTATTGAAAATGGTAAAATTGTCATTACGAAAATGCATAAATTGAAATTATGAGCCAGATCTGAAGAAAAATTGATTTTTTGGATCTACCAATATCGTTTTCCTAAAATATGTAGTTAACAATGAATGATCTATTTAGTGGGGGCTTCTATATGTTGAACCCATATAGAATGGGGGTTATAGTGATTTTCACTATTCTATATATGCCCCAAAAATTTTGGGCATGCCCCAAATGATGGTTCAATCCGATACTCCGATAACCTACACGGGCCTAGCGTGAGATTTACATCCCGAATCTTCAGTTACTGTAAATAACTTTGGGCCGAGCTTGCCTTGTACAAGAGGAGCAAAATACGGAATATGCCGAAACAAAAAAGACATAATTAGCCTTGCTCCAACTACTTTCTCTCCCTCCCCGAACACAAGATTATAAGAAGTTTAGTTTTGAGTAACACAGGCACAGTCTGAGATCCCAAAGCTAACCAAAAAAACCCTCGTTTCTGTCGATCCACTTCTAACTCATTAATCACTTTCTTTCTCTGTAATGGCTACCTCTAATGGCGGCACCGATGTTAAATCATCACGTACTTTCAAACTCGCTTCTTTCTATAGTGAAGTTCAAACGAGTCGACTCAATCATGCTCTTCCTCTTCCTTCTGTTCTTCGTAAACCATTCAATGTTGATGACGGTCCTAAAAGTTCTGCTGCTGGAAATCCAGGTTTTTTTCTTCTCTGTCCCCGACTGAGTATGCTTTATTTGGATCTTGTTTTTTATTGATTTTTGTGGGAGTATCTACTGTGATTTTTGTTGGTGTATGTGGTAATAGATGAGATCGCGAAGCTTTTCCCGAATTTGTTTGGACAACCATCAGCATCATTAGTACCTAATGAAACAGGATTATCCGGATCAGATCAGAAATTGAAAATCGGTGTTGTCTTGTCTGGTGGACAAGCACCTGGTGGGCATAATGTTATTTCTGGGATTTTTGGTGAGTTTTGTTGTTTGTTTGTTCGTATGTTTGATTTGAGTGTTTTTATATAAATAATGATTTTCTTGTGAAATAAGTTATATTTTGTTTTGGTTTTGGTTAGATTATTTGCAGGATAGAGTGCCAGGAAGTACACTATATGGATTCAAAGGAGGACCTGCTGGAATCATGAAAGGGAAATATGTCGAATTGACATCTGAATTTGTGTACCCTTACAGAAATCAAGTGAGTGGATATTCATTTGTTAGTGAAATTTGTGAAATTAATATTTTAAAGAGGATTCATTTAGATCAAAATTGTTGTTTGAATACATTTTTGGTATTTATCTAATCTTAACTGAATTTTCTTGGGATCATAACATACATTATAAGTTTGTGTTGATTTGCCATTATATACTGTGCATGCCTGGATCAAGAAAGATCATAGCTAAGCTTTTGGAATTGTTAAGATTCTGTTTACTGCGTTGTAGACTAGAGCATTGGTTACCATAAAAATAGGCTATTAGATCATTGAGTATGAGTTTCTGAATGAGTTAATGTGTGATGCATGGTGAAATAGGAAGGAAGTGACTAGTCTTATCAAAGTGTTCTTTTGCTAATTCGCATAGTTGGACGCTTGTAGTTTGACAAGTGACGGAAAAAGTAATACTGTTTTCTAGTGTACTCTGATTCGAATTCCAATTTTATGCAATTGTATAACATAAAAATTGAGTAGACGGTTGATCAAAAGAATTTGAATCAGTTTTGATCAAAAAAAATAAAATTGAATCACTGTTTATGAGTGTCCAAATGAATTAGTGCGCTACGTCTTTATACACAGTAGTGCATGGGCGAAGTAAGAAGGTAGTGACTAATCTTGTCTAATGGTCCTTTGCTTGTTTACACTTGTATGTTTTGTAGCTTTATAAGTGAAAAAAAAAATACTGTGTTCTGATTTGAATTCCAATATTATGTTTTAACTGTATCCTAACATATGTTTTAATATGCACAATGTGCAGGGTGGATTTGATATGATCTGCAGTGGAAGAGACAAGATTGAAACTCCAGACCAGGTGCTTATTATAATTAAGAATTAAGTAAAAGATTCAGCTGTATATTTGAGCCTCGGCTGTATTAAGAATTAACATCATATACATTAATCGTGATTATCAGTTTAAGCAAGCTCAAGAGACATCAAAGAAGCTTGATTTAGACGGGCTTGTGGTTATTGGTGGGGATGACTCAAACACAAATGCTTGCCTCCTTGCTGAAAACTTCAGGTATAAGTTTGATTTTGGCTTGACTGAATGATTCTGCTTCCTGGGAATTTAGCAAACCAAATGTTTTGGCAGACATGACTTTTAATTTGTGTCTGGTGATCCCATTATAGCCCCTCATTATGTTCTCTTTGCACATATCTTTCCTTTTCAATCTACTTTTTGCAATATGGTTTAATGACCTCTATTGTTGATTCATGGGGATTATTAGTTCAGTTGTATTTAATCTTTTTGATACTTCGTTCCGTTCAGGGGAAGTAATATGAAAACCCGGGTGATTGGTTGTCCAAAGACTATTGATGGTGATCTAAAGTCAAAGGAAGTGCCCACGAGTTTTGGATTTGATACAGCGTGCAAGGTGATTAATTATTCTTCAATATGTCAGTTACTGTTTTTATGTCGTTTCAGTTCTCTCTTATCCTGAATCAAATATTTGCCTACTTGTAGTTCTTTACTAAATTGTAAGATTCTTGTAACTTTACAAGTTTGGCCTTAAGCATTCTGATATAAGTATTGAAATGCAGATTTACGCAGAGATGATCGGCAATGTTATGACTGATGCTCGCTCTACTGGAAAATACTATCACTGTAAGTTATCTCACTGACCCATTTTATAAATTCTCCTGGATTCTGGTTATATATATATATCCTTGTAGGTGTTCCTTCTATTTTTCTCAACCAACTTCCTATCTGACAGTTGTAAGGCTTATGGGGCGTGCTGCTTCTCACATTACCTTGGAGTGTGCTTTGCAGACTCACCCCAATGTTACTATCATTGGAGAAGAGGTCCTTCATTCAACCTTGCCTCGTTTTCCAATTTTTTATCTGGTCAGAAGTAGATAAGATCCAGTCTTCACGTGATTCTTTTTTCTTACTGCAGGTTGCTGCCAAAAAACAAACATTGAAAAATGTAACAGACTACATTACTGATATCATCTGCAAACGTGCAGAACTTGGTTACAATTATGGAGTTATACTTATCCCCGAAGGTCTCATTGATTTCATTCCTGAGGTAAAATTATGAGTTGTTTTAGCATTTCTTGACTGTACCTTTGTGGATCTCTGGTATATAGCCCTCTGTTTTACATAGACCTAATTTTTATAATGTATGCTTTGATTTTCTTTTGCAGGTGCAACAGCTTATTGCTGAGCTGAATGAAATCCTAGCTCATGATGTTGTGGATGAAGCTGGGGCATGGAAAAACAAACTCCGAGATCAATCTCATCAGCTCTTTGATTTCTTACCTGAAGCAATTCAAGAGCAGTTGATGCTTGAAAGAGATCCACACGGAAATGTTCAGGTAACCCAACTTGTGTATAGATGATCATGTATGAAGGTTCCCTGCATAAGTATTTTTCATTCTATTCGGCCACTATGTTACTGAATTAGTGAATTTGTATAGGTTGCCAAAATAGAAACAGAAAAAATGCTCATTCAAATGGTTGAAATTGAGTTGGAGAAACGAAAGCAGGCTGGTGCATACAAAGGACAGTTCAAAGGGCAGTCCCACTTTTTCGGGTAACCAACATATTTGTGCTGAAAACATCTCATATTTGATTATCACCGACTCACTCCAATGAATTCTGGCGTTAATTATATCCATATGCTGTTTTCATATGCAGCTATGAGGGAAGATGTGGTTTACCTACTAATTTCGATTCTACTTACTGCTATGCATTGGGTTATGCTGCTGGTGCCCTGCTCCATGCTGGAAAGACTGGGCTCATATCTTCGGTTGGTGATTTTATCCGTTGTATCATGATTCTTATGTTTCTTAAAATGAGTTGGGGAATTTAATGGTTGAATTGATATTTTCGGATATCTGTAATTTTTGATGCAGGTTGGAAACTTGAGTGCTCCTGTTGAAGAATGGACTGTTGGCGGGACTGCATTGACTGCACTTATGGACGTGGAGAGGAGACACGGTATGTTGTAACTTTCTAATATTGTTTTTGTATTTTCTCATTGACTGGGTTTAAAAAATACCTCATGTTGGTCTGTTTTGCTATTATAGGTAAATTTAAACCTGTAATCAAGAAGGCAATGGTGGAGCTTGAAGGTGAGTTTTGTTTTACATGACGATATACTTGATGTAATCATGGTTCTGCTATGTATTGCTATGCCTTCGTTTCTTTTATTTTTGACTTTGCTACCAAGAAAACATGATTAACTAATAATGATATTGAAATTTCAGGTGCACCCTTCTTAAAATTTGCATCCATGAGGGATGAATGGGCCATTAAGAATCGATACATCAACCCAGGTATGCCATTGTTTTGCTTCTAGAAATCGTTTTGCTTCTAGTGATTTCTAGTTGACCGCATGTTTATAGAACACAAATGAAACAGGGAACAACTAACTCTGAAATACTTCCAACTACAGGTCCGATTCAATTCCATGGTCCAGCATCCAATGCCCTGAACCACACACTACTTTTGGAGCTTGGTGCCCAAGCCTAAGGGGAATCGTATCTATTAGCCTTGTTACGCTTTTGTTGCCTGCTTCATTTTTCTAGTCAGATGACTATTTCACCCATCACGTGTGTAACTCGTGTTTCAATTTAAACAATTCAAAAATGAAGATCGTTTGCCGTATGATAAAGCTTCAGTTTGATGTTTATATTATAAGTTATTGTTCTTCACCCTTGTATGCCCTCCTAAAATTGTCCATAGAAGGTATGATTAGAAGCTTGGGTTCTGCTACATGGTAATACATGATTAGAGCAACCGTGGTCACGTTGCTAAAACCCAGATTTGACAACAAAAAAGAAAAAAAAAAACATAACACGGCGTGGTTGTCAAATAATTAAAGCCAGATTTGGCAGCAAAGGAGAAAAAAAAAACAGTTGGGGAGCTTAATTGTCAAATAACTAAGTCAAACCCCTGTTTCAAATAAATAAGCTTGTTTTATGTGTAATTTTTACACGAAACTAGTCTATCTTTTGAAACATACATAGTATGAAACATGAACACGGATGCGGGAATTCTTCTAATTTAAAAAATATCTAATTTAAAAAGTAGGAATAGAGATACAGGATATGTGTATGTTTAAATTATTATATATAATAATAATTCATTCGATCTGCTTGGATTCATATGGTGAGCATGCAGTTCATTGTAAGGTAGACCCTGATTTTAAATATAGACATGATCATGTGAGGGATATCTTGTATGATTTACTGTGGAGGGCTGGCATTTCAGCAAAGAAAGAAACGCATGTGAACTTCCTGACAGACCCACTTGAAGGGAGATCGACACTAAGACCAGCAGACGTCCTTATTTTTGGGTGGGCCAATGAGAAACACACATGTGTTGACCTCACTGGGGTATCTCCTTTGGTATGCATTGGACATGGCACCTTTACAGTCGGGCAAGCAGCACTAAGGGCTGCCTCAGGTAAGATATCGAAGCATGAGAAAGCGTGTGTTGACAATGGGCATGCTTTCGTTCCCTTTGCTTTTGATACTTTTGCTTATTTGGCTCCAGAAGCGGTTGGACTACTCAAGAGGGTTCAGAAAGTCATGCACAACAATGTCATGTCTCCTGGTTCTCGTGATTTTATTTTTAATAGGATAGGTTTTGCAATTCAAAAAGGGCTGGCGGCTCAGCTTGTTGCTCGCTTGCCTGCTATGTAATTTTATTTTTCACTTAATCTAATTTTTTGCTTAGGAGATCATAAAAAATTATCTAACATCTTTGCTAATTTATTGCTCGTCAATATTGTCTTCATCCAACAACACTTCTATATCTGGCTCGTCAAGTGAAAAGATTTGCAACTTCAAGTTCTCTCGCATCGTCAAGTGGATAATATGTATCTCCACTAATATTCCATACTCTATTTTTTCCTTTCGTACAATATTCACATTTTCGTGAAAGGAAACAAAGATTACTGTGAGCAAACATTAGATCCTCAACACGTTGGAATTCAATCTTACTTTTCTTAATTGAATAAATGGAACTATAAATACTCATATTTCACTCTGAACAAGACGAGGAACATGGCTGCCCAAAAAGCCTTAAAGACAAATTTTGTAATACTGGAGTTTAAGCACCATGGAATAACCACCAAGTCTTCTCTCCTTATAGTCAAATTTCTTAGGCTTAGATATTTATATAATTGTATGATATTGTATTGATAAATATAAATATAAATATATTTAGATTTTGTATATACAGTAAAACTTCTTTGGAAGAATACACAATATAGGAATAAACTCCATATAAAAATACAAACTTTTGGCCCCGATTTGGGCCAGTTGTATTCAAGAATAAACTCCATATTGGAATAAGTCATGAAATTTTCCGGTCCCGTCTAAAGGAACCTACCTCCATATAAGAATAATTGATATTATAATATAAA
Source organism: Papaver somniferum (assembly GCF_003573695.1). Classification (NCBI taxonomy): domain Eukaryota; kingdom Viridiplantae; phylum Streptophyta; class Magnoliopsida; order Ranunculales; family Papaveraceae; genus Papaver; species Papaver somniferum. The sequence continues at coordinate 146,106,758 of NC_039358.1, read as the reverse complement.
TACAATAGGTCTTTCCATGCATCAAAGTTTAATATGAAGAGCTTCTTGCAACCATTTTACAAAATCATTTGGCTTCAAAGTAGATTCGTTGCTTTTTGTGCCAATTAGTGCAAAACTGCAAATATCTTTCACTCATATAACTGGTCAATTTTCAGTGCTGCAAAATGGGATGAATTTTCAGTACTGTAGTCAATGTTACCTTGGTTACATATGGTCAATTGCTTTTTGTGCACAATTTATTCACTCATTAATTTTGGTTGATGTTAAGAAGTTAATTACTGTAAAATGGGATGAAGTCAATGCTCCAATTTCAGAAGATGGTCTGGGTTTGAGAAGATTAGAAGTTATGAATAAAACATTACTAATGAAGCTGTTATGGAAGATTAAAATATAAGAGGTTGAATGGTTCATGAGGGCTAAGTATAAAAATAAGAAAGGTGAGTGGATTACATATCATAAACAGTCATCTATATGGCCTGGTATCAAATGGGTGATTCCTGAAGTTAATGAAGGTAAGAAATGGTTAGTTGGGGATGGAAAAACATTTCAGTTTGGCATGACAAATGGATTAAAGAATATGATCTAATTGAAAGACATGCAGAAAATGACTCTGTGGTGCAGCATCCTGATTTAAAAGTGGAGCATTTGATTGTTAACGGAGTATGGAAAATTCCAGAGGAGATGTATAGGTTATTTGAGAAAAATGAATTACCCGCACTAGGTGAGGAGCATGACAAGTTCTTTTAGGCAGCAGATTTAAAAGGAAAATTCACTGTATCTAATGTTGTTCAACTGGTGAGAAAGCAATATCCTGAAATTTCTTGGGCAAACAAAATTTGGAGTCCAAGTGTGCATCCTTACACCTCAGCAAATTTGTGGAAAATTTTGAGAGGAGCCTGTGCAACTGAAGAATTAGTAAGGAAAAAAAACGTTTCACAACAGTATCCAAATGCTATGTGTGTGGCAATAGGCAGGACATGATGGAACATATTTTATGGCACTGTGATTTCAGTAGTAGAATATGGCATTGGTTGGAGGGCATATTCCATTTTGTGAATCCTATAAGGTTTGAGGAAATTCTAAACTTTGCTAAAGGCAAAAGTGAAGCAATAAAAGCAATATGGTACAATTATGCACTCAATGTGATGGTAGAACTATGGAATACAAGGAATAGAATGATTTATGAGGATGAAGAACCAAGTTTCAATAAGTTCAAGCAGAGAATTATTACTTTCACAAGAGAGTGTGATGTAAGGATAAGTGGTACCAAATGGGGGAGTATGTATGATTTGCAGGTTATTTCATATTTTGGTAATCACTGGAATTAAAACTCACATTAATAGGTGAAGCAATGTTTCTTTAAGTTGCCTACTGAAAATCAAATCCTTATTTGTTGTGATGGTGCATCCAAACGGAATCATGGAAATGCTGGTGTTGGTTTTCTAGCCAGAAATATGTATGGTGATTGTATGGGAGCAGCTTTTAGAGGCCTCGGAGTGGCAAAAAATTATATAGCAGAGGTGATGTCACTAGTGATAGCAGGAGAATTGGCAGTTAAGAAAAAGTTCACAGAGGTATGTTTCAGTCTTGATTCCATAGCAGTCTTAAAAGATTTTAGCAATGGCAGCATTCCTTGGATTGTTAAGAATAGATGGAACAATATAAAAAGATATATAAGTAACATAACCTTCAGACATTCCTATAGAGAAATCAATTTTTCTATAGACAAGATGGCCAAGAATGGAGTTTTGCTTGCAAGAGGGACTGTATTTTACTATGAGGAGAAACCTAGTTTCTTGGGATAATTAGAAAGGGAAGATAGAATATATTTCAGGTTCATCTCCTAAGTGAGTAGATTCTGGTAGTTCATCTCCTGTAATCTTGGTTTTTTCTTATCATTCTTGTAACTGAACTCTGGCTCATTAGCCTTGAGATGTATCTTTGAATTTTTTTTAGTAATAAAATTACATGATTTAGAAAAAAAAAGTACTATCTTTCACTCATATAGTTTTATTGGTCGATTTCCGGTGTCAAAGTTGCGTTTATATTTTTCTAGATACATTTTTGTCTTTCCATTACATATATGCGTATTTTCTCAAGTGCATGTATAAAAGTTTTTCTTTCGATCTATTCAAGATAGACCTCCATATAAGAATAACCCCCATATAAGAATATTTTTGTGTGGTCCCTAGGATATTCTTATGCAGAGGTTTTACTGTAACATAATAGTTATATAGATTTTGTGCATAAAATATATATCTAAGTTATATGAAGTATCAGTTCTAGAGTATCAGAGATGTATCCCAAAATATCTCTTACCTTTTTTGTAATTAAAAAACAGAGAATACCTTGAGTGGAGTATCTGATACATATCCCCAGATATTCATAAGTATCTGATACTGATATGACGCCAATACGGATACGTCACTGATTTTGAAGTATTCATGCTTCATAAAAGCCAAATGTGGCAACTAGATTTAACAATCGCTAAATATAGTTGGACGTACTTGTAACGTACCTTTTCAGCTGGACATAGGTATTAAGAGTGTTTAGAGGCAGACACTCATATAATTTGGCGTATCTAATACTAAGACGCTATTAATATTTCTGTCTCGGACTACTCTATAATTAGCGTCTAGGTTTCTGAGTTTTTCAGACGCACTTAATAATACCGTTTGGATATAACATCTCGTACACCATTATGCCTCAGACGAAAAAACTAAAAGTTAAATATAACTTAGCTATTTGGCTTTATAACAAGTCATGACTATAGTTGTTCTTAGCACCTTCATTTCTGTATAAAACCAAATTTTGTTAACTTGGGGATGAGTATCTTTGGGTGAGATTTTGCTGGTTCAAGATTTTGGTTTGATGCATAGATTTCGTGGTGTTGAAGATTTGAAGGTTTCCTAACATACTATATGAAAAGACTTCAGAGTTTAGCGAACTTCCTTTGGACAAACTAAAACCAAGAAAATCATTCTTGCATGTTATTGTTGTTCTAATTATGGATAGAGAATTCACAATGCAAGATTTTTGTTGTCACTAATTCACATACTGGTCTCCATTTATGTGTTTCTTTATTGGGCGCTCTTAGTGTTAGGATTAAGACCTTATAATTAACCTCTTCACAAGACACTAGTTATTTGGATCACGTAGATCTAAAGAAAACAGAAAGTAGATGCACGAAATAGAAACAAAGACATAAGATTTAACGTGGTTCGACAATATGCCTACGTCCACAAACGGCTACGATAAACTCTTATTATATAATAGATTTACAGATAATTAAACCTTAACGATTGATGAATCAATCAACAAACTATGACCAGCAAAATGTTTTTCACAAACCCCAAATAATTCTCTATGAACAAAAAGTTCTAAACCCTAAAATTCTCTAGTTATGAGAACTCTTCTCTGAATTGTATTGTGTGTATTTCCTTAAGATTTGTACGCCTATTTATATAGGTTACAAACCTGAGTTCTAAGTATAAGAGTTATACTAGGAAACCACAAACTTGAGTTCCAAGTATATGAGTTGTACTAGGAAACCTCAAACATATCTAAATCAGGAAACTCCCCAACTTAGGGAAACAATGGAACCTATAGAAGTTTCTAGACTATTCTAGAATCTTCCTAAAACATCGACAACATAACAATTCTCCACCTTGACGATGTTTTCCACTAAACTGAGCTTGATCTTCACAAGTTAACCGTATCCTTTAATGCACCATAGGTCCTTAACAATGAGAAACATTGATCAAGCTGAGACACTTCTGAAACTTGACTTTCGGAACGACTTTCGTCAACATATCTGCTGGATTATCTTCAGTATCAACCTTAAATAATTGTATTAAGCTGTTATCAACCACTTCTCGAACCTTATGGTAACGAACATCAATATGCTTGGTGCATGCATGAAAAACTTGGTTCTTAGCTAAATGAATAACACTTTGACTATCAAAGTTCACAATAACACTTCGTTGTATAATCCCCAAGTCTTCAACTAAAACACGAAGCCACAAGGCTTCCTTAACAGCCTTTGTCATAAAAATGTACTCTGCCTCTGTAATAGAAAGATATACAATTGATTGTAACATAGACCTCCAACTAATAGGTCCTCCACTCAATGTAAAACAATACCCCGAAGTAGAACGACACTTATCTCTATCACCCGCTTAATCTGAATCAACAAATCCACAGACCTTCAAACTTTGCTCCTTCTCAAACACTAAACCAATATCCAAGGTCTCATTAAGATATCTCAAAATTTCCTTCACCTCATACCAATGTGCTCTCCCAAGGTTAGCCATATAACGACTAGCTAAACCAACTGCTTGTGCAATATCCGGACGAATACAAACCATAACATACATCAAAGAACCTACTGCATTAGCATATGGAACCTTTGACATAAACTCCTTCTCCTCGGTTGTAGTAGGGCACAACTGTTTTGATAACTTAACTGTAGGCGAACACTAACAACTTTGGAGTTATGCATTCCAAAACGACGAAGAACCTTCTCCAGGTAGGATTTCTGAGTAAGACATAACTTCCCTTTTGACCTATCTCGAGTAATCTCCATACTCAAAATCTTCTTAGCCGGATCCAAATCCTTCATCTCAAACTCTAAACTCAATTGTTTCTTCAAAATATTAATTTCTGACTTGCTCTTGGCAGCTATGAGCATGTCATCCACATAGAGTAAAAGATAAACAAAACTTCCATCTGGAAACTTCTTAAATTACACACATAGATTGTATTCACTACGAGTATACTTTTGCTGCAACATAAATGTATCAAACCTCTTGTACCATTGTCTTGGTGATTGCTTCAAAACATACAATGATTTCTCAAGTCGACACACATAGTCTTCCTTACCAGCAACTTCATAACCAATGGGTTGTGACATATAAATGTATTCCTCCAAATCTCCATGCAAGAATGTTTTCTTGACATCTAATTGCTCGAGCTCTAAGTCAAACTACGCCACAAATGCTAAAAGGACTCAGATAGAAGTGTGTTTAACAATCGGAGAGAAAATTTCATTATAATCCACACCTTCCCTTGGTGCGTAGCCCTTAGCCACTAACCTTGCTTTTTATCGTACACCACTAATGATACCCTTGGAATATGGAATTACATCCTTTACCGTATAGATCCACTTGCACCCAATCTTCTTTCGACCCTTAGGAAACTTAACAAGTTCCCAAGTGTGATTCTTGCGAAGAGACTTCATCCATGGATGTTTTTCCAATCAATGGCATGAGTATTACTCATTGCCTCCTCAAGGGTAAACGACTCATCCTCAAAAACAGATAATGCGTAAGACGCATACTCATCAAAACCATAACGGACAGGTGCACGTCTCTCACGTTGAGACGTCAAGGACGGAATATTCTCAACTTGTTGCTGTGTAGATTCCTCACTAGGAATTTCAAACTCAATTTCATCTTCTACAAGAGTTTCTTTTTCTTCTTCTATAGTAGATGAACTAGGAACTCTTTGCTCCACCTGCAGCGAATCATCTTCAACACCGCTACTACTCTCACTTTCAATTCAAGAGTCCCAACCTGTGAACTTCTTTGAATCAAGCATCGCTTTCTCATTAAAGGTCACATCACGATTAATTATGAACTTATTCAATTCTGGACACCATAGACGGTATCCTTTCACACCTAATGGATATCCTAAGAAAATTGCTTTCTTAGCTCTAACACCCAACTTATCTTCTTTCATATGAAAATAGGTTGGACAACCAAACACCTTCAAATTAGAATAGCTCACGGGATTACCTGTACATACCTCCATAAGTGACTTACACTTAATAGATGTTGATGGTGATCGATTCACTAAATAGCACGCCGTATTGACTGCTTCAGCCCATCAAATCTTGTCTAAACTTGTGTTTGACAACATGCATCGTGCTCTCTCAAGTAACGTTCGATTCATTCTCTCCGCTACTCCATTTTGTTGTGGTGTACCCTTGACTGTGAAGTGCCTAACAATACCTTGTTCCTCACCAAACTCCTTTAGTGGTGTATAGTGGTACCAAAACTGCTCCTACATTGCTTCCCGAAGATACACTGCTCACAAAAATCAAGCTTGCAAGTCTTCTTACCACCAAGCAAGCCTTTACTACTCAACACGGACATACCTTTCTCACTCATATTCCC